>NC_142953.1:29626238-29666238 GCF_046866305.1 Octopus bimaculoides
AAAACAGGGACACTGGGTCAATATGTCTGCTGCAGTGTAGACTTCAGTGGTGGTGGTGGGTGGTGTTAGAGTGGTATGGCGCTGGTGGTTCTTGCTGTAGTGTTGATATTGATGATGATGATAGCGATTTTGAAAGTAGAGATGAAAATGGCGGTGGTGGTGTTGAAGGTGATGGTGTTGGCAGTTACAGGTATATGGCGGTTGTGGTGGGGGTGGTAGTAGTGGTGGTGAAAGTGGCAGTGTGGTGAGGGTGTGTTAGGGTGGTAGTGGAGACGCTGCTGCTGCGGCTCCTTTTGTGCTAAAGTTGGTGGTGGTGGTGGTGGTGGTGGTGGTGGTGGTGGCGGTGGTGGTGGTGTTGCTGGTGATTCTTTTTCTTTTGCTGATGATGAAAGCAATATTAATGGTCTTGGTGTTGGTTGCAGTGTTGATGGTAAAGCTGATAGCACGAGAGACGTTGTTGTTGTTGTTAGTGGTTTTGTTGCGTGGAGTATAGGCCGCAGTAGAGGTAAGGTTCTGTTGTTACACCCCACCGCCTCTTAGGTCAACCCTGGTCAGACAATTCAACTATCAAGATGGTGGTGGTTTATTCCGAGGTCAGCTTTTATCATGTTGATCTATGGTCGAGGGCGCTCCAGCCGTGATCATAGGCTGCAACTTTTTTTTTTTTTTTACTTGTGCAAATTGTTCTTCATTATTAAAACGGCAGTGCGCGATTCGAGGCAGATTTAGCTGTTATTTCTACCTCAGCGATCACATTTAGTCTCACTACTCCTGTTGCACGTTTCATTCCTGTCGTTGCCTCTGTTGCTGCAGCCATCATGGTTGCTTCCACTTGTTGTCGCTGTTGTTTTTGAAGCAACTGCCGTTATTGTTCTTATCGTTATTATTGTTACTGTTGCTATCGTTGTTGTTGTTGTGGTTACTATCGTTGTTGTTGTTGTTGTTGTTGTTGTTGCAGTCGGTATGCTTCCACCGGTTTTCTCCACAGCATCGTAAAAACGAAACCAAAATCCAGAGACGTTATTTGCAGAGAGAGAGAAAAAAAAACGTATATAACCGTATAATAAAACTGCAAACAACGTGAGGGGTTTCTTATTAAAAAAAAAAAATCAATGAATGAATGAATAAATAAGTAAATAAAAGAAGGGGAGATAATAAAGAGGGAGTTAGAAGTAAAGGATTCTTACCAAACGCACCGTGACAAACGATTCCATTCAGGGATCATGTCTGCTATATTAAATGAAAGAACCCAAATGTCTATTTGAATTTCATCAGAATTTATTGGGTTTGGCGTAAAGAATTCGTTTTTTACTTTGAATATTTATTTAATATTTTTTGTTTGGTGCTTTTTGTTTGTTTTTATTTTTGTTTTGTAATTCAATTCGGATGCCTTTTTTTTTTTGCTTTTAGTTTTTGAGTTTTGACTTTTTTGTTTTTGAGTTTTTTATTTGAAATTGCTTATTCGTAATGCCGTTGTTGTTTTTGTTGTTGTTATCATCATCATCATCATCGTCAACATCATCATCACAGCTACCATCATCGTCATCATAAATATCACGGCTTCCACTCTAATCATCATCATCGCCGGTGATCATCGTTGTCGTTATCATCATCACCCTCATAATCATCATTTCAGCCACCATCACTGTCGTCATCATCATCATCCTCGCCATTATGATCAACATCACCATCATCACCATTATAATCATCATCTTCGTTGTCGTCATCATCATCATCACCTCGATCATCATTTTTTAGTGCAAGTTGTCTAAGTGTTTTTTATCAACGTATATTTCGAAGAAAAAGTATATAATCAAAAGTGATGTTTAGATATACGTGTGTGTGTGTGTGTATTTTGCACACACACACACACACATGTATATAAAGATAATATTGTATAATTTAATATAATATAATGGGATAGAAATTTAATTAATTACGTTTCGGGCTAATATTTACTTAAGCCGCCAATTTAGTGGAAAGAAAATTAAAATTCAACAGATAAAAAAAACAAAAACTATAAAATAATAATAAATGAATAGTAATAAATAAATAAATTAATTAACCAAATAGAAAAAAAAAAAGAAAAGGAAAGTAAAGCAGCTCCCCACCACCCTGTCACTGGCAACCAACATAATAATAATGATAATAATGCTGACGATGAGGATGCGTATCGCCATGTTGCTACTTGAGTGCACATCCTATAATGTCTTGACGCTACATTTGCAACTGTTAAAAACGGTTTGGGTTTCAAAACATTCTCACGTCCGATTTATTTTATTTGATTTTTTAAAAATAATATTTTTGTTGTTAATTTATTTTAGGATTTAATAATAATAATAATAATAATAATTTAAGCCAAACCTAATCCTTATCTGAATGATGGCGGAATTCTAAACGTCACGTGCGATATTTATTTTTAATTTTTTCTTAATTTTTGTTATTTCAGTCAGTTGGTCTCAGACCATGCTGGGGCACCGTCTTGAAGTGTTTAGTCGAGCCTTAGGACTTTTAGTCGCCCCCAGGACTTTTATGTTTTTACAGTTTGATACTTACTCCATCGGTATCTTCTGCCGAACCGCTAAGTTACATGGCCATAAACATATCAGCGCTAGTTGTCAAACGGTGGTCGGGGGACAACCACAAAGCTACATACGCGCACACACTATCTAACACACACACACACACACACACACATATATATTAAGTAAGAAGACAAATGGGTTTAAGGTTCGCTACAGCTGTTTCATGCACATTTTTATTGATGAATAATTCAATTACATCATGAAAATATTTTTAAAAAAACGTTTTCTTCAGGTGATTAAAAATTGTTTCGGAGAAAAAATCCAAGATATCGATTGTCCGTCTCAGTTAAGCATCGTTGAAGAAATGTGTTTGTATGTGGTATATACACGTATGTACTGAAATCTACCCTTTCCTGGTGTCCTGAATGTTAAAATACCTTGATTCAAATGAGCCCTACAATGAAGTTATATATATACAACGGACTTCCACACAGTTTCCGTCTGCTAAATTCACACACAAGTTATTAAGCTTCCTGGAGCTATACTAGAAGACACCTAAGGTGCCGCGCAATGGGACTGAACCGGAAACCTTATAGTTGCAATGGGAGATTCTTAACCACGTGCCCATGATTACTAAAATGTTGTCGTTGATGTTGGCAGCGGTGGTATTCCAGTTATGGCTCTTAACAACTTGTGTTTTTTTTGTAGAAATAATGTGCCTGAGACTATATTCCTTGCCTACAGTTCAAAGAAAACTCGAACGAACGGAGCTCACAGAGAGAGAGACAGACAGACAGACAGAGTATATTAAAGTGGAATAGTGTATGTCTAACTGTAAAAAATAAATGCCAGATCCCTTTAAATCATACGAAGAGGAGAAAGAGCCTTCGAAGGTAGGTAGATAGGTAGATTGATAGATAGATAGATAGAAAGGTAGGTAGATAGGTAGATTGATAGATAGATAGATAGAAAGGTAGGTAGATAGATAGATTGATAGATAGATAACAAGATGGATTTTAAGTTCATGCAGACAAGGTTGATGTAGGCCATTGATTCCTCCATTTAGGTTAAAAGGGTTTTGGCATGGGCAGTAGTATTATGGGATTAGCAGAGCTTAGAGAAGCGGATCTTGCCGGATATGGCCAACATGAGGTGGGAGGATTAGCAAGAGCAACAACAACAATACAATTATTGTAACACGATCAGATACACCCACAACGCAGGTATATCATACACACCCATACACTCACCTCGTATACATACGCACGCATATTCATTTATTCAAATCTAGAGCTGTCTACCACATACAGATACATGTATAAATCAAGGCGTAACATTCTGAATAAACACACACATATATGCATATATGTGCATATATATATGCATATGTATATATGTGTATATATATATATATGTGTGTGTGTGTGTATGTATATGCGTATATATGTGTATGCGTATATATATACATATATATATATATATTTATATATGCACACATACACACACATCACACACACATGTATCTTAGTTTATAGGAGTAAAAGAAAATAATCTTCTTCCCAAGTAGTTCTCGATATATAAAAACCGAGGTAGTTATTTTTAAGTAATATATTTCATTCGAAATTTCTGTAATTGGTTAGGGTGCTGCACATGCTATCTCGAAATTGCAGTTTCAATTCCTTGACCGACTGGTGTGTTGTGTTCTTGTGTAAAGCACTTCATTTGACGTTACTCTGCGGTCACTTCGACGACTGGCGTGCGGTAGAGCGTGCACCTGTTCTAGCAATATTGAGTTGATGAAAGAAGTGAGCTAATGTGTAGCGCTTACACTTGGTCGCTTTTGTTGTTGGCACTCCGTCGCTTACGACGTCGAGGGTCCCAGTTGATCCGATCAATGGAACAGCCTGCTCGTGAAATCAACGTGCAAGTGGCTGAGCACTCCACAGACACGTGTACCCTTAACGTAGTTCTCGGGGATATTCAGCGTGACACAGTGTGACAAGGCTGACCCTTTTGAATTACAGGTACAACAGAAACAGGAAGTAAGAGTGAGAGAAAGTTGTGGTGAAAGAGTACAGCAGGGTTCACCACCATCCCCTGCAGGAGCCTCGTGGAGTTTTAGGTGTTTTCGCTCAATAAACACTCACAACGCCCAGTCTGGGAATCGAAACCGCGATCCTATGACCGCGAGTCCGTTTCCCTAACCACTGTGCCATTGCGCCTCCACTTGGTCACTGTACACAAATTATTTCTGCAGGTTGTTCAACAAGAAATTGCAGAACTGTCTTTATCGGACCACGAGAGACTTATATCATTTGGATTGCTGGATGAGAAATGTGCGCTTTCAATGCCGCGTTCCCGCCCGATGATTGTCAGGGTTTCACTAACTGCCTTAAACTATATTTATTATACGATGAGAATGCTATAATCTGAACTACATCCAATATATGAAATCTTTTCTCTTTCATTTTGTCTATAGTTTGTCTACTATGAAGATGCATGGTCTAGTGGTTCGGGTGTCGCAATCACGATCGTTAGATCATGGGTTCGATTCCCGGACCAGACGGCGTGTTGTGTTCTTGAGTAAAACAGACCCATGGATTCGATAGCTGTTGCCACCAAGTAATGATTGTGCCGTATCAGTGCCAGCGGATGCTCCTATACTGCTACTACTACTACTACTACTCCTAGAGTTTGACTGTTGATAGACATACTACTATATATATATATATATATATATATATATATATATAAACACACATATATATATATATATATATATATATATATATAAACACACATATATATATATATATATATATATATAAACACACATATATATATATATATATATATATATATATATAAACACATATATATATATATATATATATATATATAAACACATACATATACATATATATATATATATATATATATATATATATAAACACATACATATACATATATATATATATATATATATATATATATAAACACACACACATATATATAAACACACACATATATATAAACACACACACATATATATCACCATCATGATTATTTAACGAGTTCATTTACCCGACTTCATTCATAAGGTTTAGGTCTGATCGAAGACGTACTACAAGGAACTCTCCCAATACGTCAGGCAGTGTGATTGAACCCGAAAACCCGGGTGGTGTGTTTGTTAAAGTAAACTTCTTAGTCTATCGGCCACACACACACACACACACACACACACACACACACACACACACACACACACACACACACACACACACACACATAGTGTAAGATCTACACATGGGTGTGTGATTAAGAAGCTCGCTTTGAGGCCTTGTAGTTTCAGCTCCAGTCCCACTGCGCGACATCATGGGCAAGTATCTTCTAATATAGCCTTGAGTCAACCAATACCGTACGAGTAGATTTGGTTGACAGAAACTGTGGAATCCCGTCGTGTGTGCGTGTGCGTGTGAATACGTTTGTTTCTCAACAACTACTTTTGGTTCGCATACATTCCCGTAACTTAACGGTTCGGCACATCTTTTCAAAAAAGTACTGAGGTCGATGGGATCGAATAAAACCTTTCAAGGCGTTGCCCCAGCATGGCCGCAGTCCAATGATTGAAACAAGTAAAAGACAAAAGATACCCGCACATACACATATGAGAGTAAACATATGTACGTGTACATGACGCACATGCAAACACACTAGTACACAGGTATAATAACTTGTTTGCGCGCGCACACACACACACACACACATGATTACATTCACACAGACATATGCACATACGTGCGTACGTACGTACAATTACACACACTTTGATAAATACACGTAAACACACAGGTATACACAGAGCCACTCACACGCTTATAAACTGTACGTATCTGTTGTGTGTGTGTATGTACGTTTTTGTATATATGTGTGTTGAGTGTGTATGTATGTAAATTTTCAATGTCTGTGTGTTGTATGTGTGAGTGTGTATGTCTGTATTTAAGTGTGTTTGAGTGCGTCTGTACATTGAATGTTTATGTGTGTGTAAGTACGTGTGCGTGTGTGTGGTTTTGTGCAGTTCTGTGTATATATATATACTGAGTGTTGAATCTGTTGCGTATGTGTTTATGCATGTATGAATATGTTTGTGTGTCTATGGATATGTTTGAATTTGCTATGTGCATGTGTGTGTATGTTGAGTGTTGCGTACGCTGTATCTATATGAGTGTGTGTGTTTTGTGTTGTATAGATGTATTTCTATATTGCACGCATATGTGCGTGCGGCTGTGTGTGTGTGTGTGTGTGTGTGTGTGTATGTGTTTCGAAACTGTTGCTGCAATATCTGCTTGTTGATACGATTCTGTATGTGTATGCATTTGTTTGTGTGCGTGTGTGTATGTTGTAGAGGTGTATGTTGTGTGTATCTCGGTGTATGGGTGTGTATGTATTCAGAATTTATTTGTTGCTGTATGTATGTGTGTATGTTATGTGTTGTATATGTGTCTGTTGAGATTGCATTTGTGTGTGTGTGTGTGTGTGAGTGTCTGTGCATGCATTTGTGTGTGTGTGTGTGTGTGTGTGTGAGTGTCTGTGCGTGCATTTGTGTGTGTGTGTGTGTTTATAAAGTGGTTGTTGCTACATCTGCTCCACCATATTTCCAACTGCCATTGTGTAAGACAGGATTCACTGAGGTGTGTTGTGGAAGTATCAATGGTTACGCTCTAATAAACACAGAAACAGCAACAGAAGGAGGAGGAGGAAAGTGAGAGAGGAGACAGGAAGAAGGGGAACAACGGTAACAACTACTACTACTAATAATAATAATAATAATGATGATGATACCACCGCTCTTAATATTAATAGTAACGGAAACATCAGTAGTAAAGATGATTGTAAACGAGAAAAATAACTGCAGCAACGGCTGCTGCTGCTGTTGTTGTTGTTGTGAGCATCTGACAAGATCGGCGTGCCCTGCATCCACGAAACTTGAAGTAATGCGGAGCACAGCCAAACTGTCATTAAATACATGTTAACTCCTACCGAATATATTGAATGCTACTTTCGTTCACTCGTGTGTGTGTGTGTGTGTGTATGTTGGTTGGTTTATTCTGGACAGGTAGATAAAAATCCTGGAAATTATTCAAATTTCGCAAGTAATAGAGTAGAGAATGCGGGTAACTTACCTGTCCAGGTTGAACAAATACGAAGGTCTTATTCCAATTCTCTTCATGGATATTACATTATGAACTTTCTGGATTTATATCTGTCTGTGAGGAATCCCATTGAACTTTCGCTCTCCTGATTCTCCAGTTTTTCTGCTAAATTTATATTCAATTTTATATTCACTTCTGAGTTTCTATGTTAGAAATGATTTGATACCTTTGGGACTACCTCTCTTTCTTTTATTTTATACTATTATACTTCCATAAGCTCGACCGATACATTACCGATAGCCAACTCCTATTTGCTCTGATTCCGTAACCCTTCGTCTGACATCGGATTTTTGATTCTTAGTCCGGTCTGAGCACATTTTGTCTGTATCTATCGCAAGTCACTTTTTGACGGACGTTTTCTTAAAACACACACACACACACACACACACACACACACACACACACACACACACACACACACACACACACGATATCAATCCGGGCAAACAATTTTTCTCAACAAATCACTCCCATTATGCGAAGTTGAGACGTCCGAATATGCACTGCTCGTGCATCTTTTATGTTATGTAAACCCTAAAGATGGTTAGAAGAATACAACTGCATCTATAAAATAGCAGGTCTTTGAAGAAGTTCTTATGAGGACATTATTTGCATTTGACGGATATTTGTCCTCATCTTATTTGTTAACACAACGTTTCAGGTGTCCTGGGGGAATTTCGAACCTGGGTTTTCATTCCTAAGGTCTTATTATTCAGGTCGCTTTGTATATAACCTACCACAGCTGTATGGGGTGGAGTACTCGCAGTCTTTGGTCATATTCTCTTCTATTGGTGGTTTTACTCGAAGGCGGTATTTGTGAAGGGTTGTATTATTCTTGACTACTGTCCTGATGCCATACGAGCTGCACATCTTTTGCATCTTTTCGGAGAGGCCTTTCACATGGGGTGGACAGACTGTGGTCAGTTTATGGGTTTCATCCTCTTTCATCCTCTTTCATCCTCTTCATGATTGGAGTGGATAATATGTTTTTGGGGTAGTTGTTACTCAACAGATTGTTGTTGTTGTTCAGGCGGGAGAAGGTGCAATCGTTCACGCGTCGGACAAAATGCTTTGCAACAGTTCTTCTGGCTTTACGTTCCGAGTTCAAATTCCGCCAAGGTTGTCTTTGCCTTTCATCCTTTCGGGGTCGATAAAATACGTACCAGTCGAGCACTGGAGGTCGATGTAATCGACTTACTGCTTTCCCTGAAATTGCTGGCCTCGGGCCAAAATTTGAAATTATTATTATTATTGTAATCACTGTTGTTGCTGTTAAGATGGTGAGATGGCAGAATCGTCAACGCATTTGGACAAAATGCTTAGAGTCAGTTCTAGCAGCTCTTTTTTGCTACGAATTCAAATTCCGCCGAGGTCGTCGACTTCGCCTTTCATCCTTACGGGTTCGATAAAATAAAATACTATTCAAATACTGAGGTCGATGTCATCGACTACTCCCTCCCCCTCCTCCAATTGTTTGCTTTGAGCTAAAATTTGAAACTAATATTATTATTGTCGTTGTTATATCTTTGTTTTCCCCCTTTGATCATTGTAAATCTCACCTTTTTGGGGTTGCATTTCGTCGTTTGATGTTGTACTCTGTCTCATGGGCCCTTGTGGCCAATAAAAAGAAATTATTATTATTGTTGTTGTTGTTGTTGAGGATAGTGGATATGCCGTGCTGTTTCGAAACGGTGAATCTTCCGAACTGGCATTCAATATTGCTAATTTTGATTTTATTTTTTTCATTTCTTCGATTATGTCATGTGGGATTGATCGTTTATCGATCTATGGATCTAACCTCAAAAACAAAAATTAAATCTGATCAAAATCGTTTGCTTGTGATTTTGGTTTCTTTTTTTATTTTTTCTCCATTTTCTTTCCTTTTCTTTTATTTATTAATTTTTTTTTTTTATCAAATAAATCGCAATTAGTGTTAGACTCGGTCCTGTTGGTTAGTTCGAAGATTTATGGGGAGAAAGGTCGAGGTTAAATTAAGAATAAATTAAATGTCCTTCTCATGTATGCATGTGTGTGAGTGTATAAATATATATACACACACGGTGTATGTATGTATGTACGTATGCATATATGTCGGTATGTATGTGCGAATATATGTACACGTGTATTTATGTAAATGTGTACATATGTGTATGTGTACCAATAATTACTGTCGCGCTGATCCTCAATTCCCCCCACTAATGCAAATATATTAAAAATGTCACTTTTGAAGTGATTTGAGTTTATTTTTCATTAAAGTCAGCCATATTGAACTGACATCAACTCGGGGCTTACTGGTCGTGTCTTCAGCAGGTTCTCTTTGTACGGTCTGTTTGTGTTTTCGAAATTTCCACCATAATTCTCTACCAATTAACTTTTATCATTTACGAGTTTCAGTCACTAGCCTTCGGCCATGCTGGGGCAATATCTTGAAGGGTTTTGGTCGAATAGATCAACACCAATACTTTTTATTTGTAAAAAAAGAGACTGGTACTGACTCTATCAGTCTCTTTGCTGAACAACTGAGTAACGAGGACGTAAGCAGACCGATAGCAAAAGACACCTGTCCGAGGTCCCACGCAGTGGGACTAAACCCGATACTACTTAATAGCGTGGGTGCGTGGGGGAAGCTTAGGTAATAGTACACTGACGTGGCGATGTAGGTAGACAGTAGCATCTGCTAGACTTTTCAAAGACAACTTCCTCTCGGCCCATTTTTTAGTGTGACTGACTACCCTGCAAGCAAACTCTCCTGGGTTCTCGTTTGCTTGGAGATTTGGTCTAAATCAGACTCCAGGCACCTTAACTTACCCTTCGGTCCAGTTAAAAGAACTCGCCACTGAGCAACATGATATTGTCTCTCCTAATGCCAAGTTTATTACCCCACTGACTTGTCCCAGTTGATGCGTGCTCCTGTATAATTTTGATACTTTTCAACTATAGTTTCCACCGCTTCTCTATACTAAATGTCCAACACGATGACAATGGCTTCTTCGTCTGTGCAGCTCACCTTTAACCTGGTTCGAACTAGATATCCCTCGCACGTTCCATCTTCTGTAGCAATGGCCCCAGAATCAAAACAACGTCACCATTACACCATCCCATCACTGAATGCAACAACGGCACCAATAACAAGGACCACCAACACAATCACCGGCGGCGGTGGTGGCGGCGGCGGCGGTGGCGGTGGCGGTGGTGGCGGCGGCGGCGGTGGCGGTGGCGGTGGTGGCGGTGTCGATACTGGTTTTGGTTTTGTTGGTAGTGCTGGTGATATTGATGTTCTTCTTGGTGGCAGTATTGGTACCGATGGTGCTGCTGTTGTAATTGGTGTTGGCGATGATGGTGTTCAGTGGAGGCCGTGATGGTAGTGCTGCTGCTGCTGCTGGTGGTGGCGATGGACGTCGTTCGTGTTGGTGGTGGCGATGATGGTTGTGATGTTGCTGGTGCGTTGGAGATGATGTTGCTGATGGTGGTGATGATGGCGCCATTGAGAGTCGTGATGGCGGTGGAGATGGTGATGGTATTAGTGACGGTGTTGCTGTTGTAATTGGTGGTGGTGGTGGTACCAGTGGAAGTCGTGATGGCGATGGTAGTGGTGGAGGCGGTGGTGTCGTCAGTCAGTCGTGTGAAATCATTAATTTTGTTCAGTTGAGTGAATAGGTGAGTTGGTGTAGTGTTGATATATTTGGCACAGGCTGCGGTGGTGGCTATGGTGGGGTTGGTGGTGGTCGGGATGGAAGTGGTGGTGGAGATGGTGGTAGTGGTGGTTGTGTTATTTCGGTGGTGACGATGGTTGTGGTGTTTGTAGTTGTAAAGGTGGTGGTGACGACGGTGGCGGAGGTGATGGTGAAGTTGGTGGTGGTAGTTTTTCCGATTCTGGTGGAAAATACAGTGAAAGTGTGGAGAGAGAGAGAGAGAGAGAGAGTGAGGGAGACAGACAGACAAACAAGAAATGTTATAGAAAGGGAGGGGCGTAGGTGAAACTAAAACAGATAATAAAAACTAAAGATAAAAGGAAAATGAGAGAGAGAGAGAGAGAGATCATTTGTCTTGTACTTGTTTCAATTCTTGGACTACGCCCCTTCTGGTGCATCGCCTTGACGGGTTTAGTCGAACAAATCGACCCCACGACTTTTTATAATTCTGGTACTTACTATATTGGTCTTTTACGCCGAACTGCTAAGAACGGTTAAGCTTTGGGGAAGGGGACAAAAACAAAACCACACACACACACACACACACACATAGACTTCTCACAGTTTCCGCCTACCATATTCACCCACAAGGCTTTAATCGGCTATGGTGTACAGTAGAAAACACTCGCCCAAGCTGCCGCGCAATGGGATTGAAACCGAAACCACGTATGTTTGGGAAGCGAGCTTCTTAGCCACACGGCTACGCCTACGGACAGATAGATATAAAACTCGGAGTAAAACTGAATATTTCAACGCTAAAACTCTCTCTATAATACTAGTACATTAAAGGCACAAGACCTGGAATTTTGGGGGAGCAAGCCTTCAACACACGTGTAATCGGTCGGGAACCACAACTTAGAGTGGTCACCAGTCGCGAAACACACGGGGTGCATTTATAGTGATGTATATTGTATGTGGTGATTGACACTTTAAAGTCTATTTCTCAGCATATTGGCATAGAAATTCTTTTCTTTTGCTCTTATGTATAATTTATACACACACACACACACACATATATATATATATATATATATATATATATATATATATATAATCTCTACCTAATTGATTAAATTAATGGCTAACTAGCGCAATCGACCTGCTTCTTCTTGTTTGTTTCTTCATTCTCTACATGATTATATGTATATATATACATATACACACATACGCATATATATATATATATATATATATATACATACAATTAATTTATCTTTTACTTGTTTCAGTCATTGAACTGTGGCCATACTAGGTATGACCTTGAAGCGTTTAATGGAACAAATCAACCCAAGTTGTCAAGCGTTGGTGGGGAACAAACACATATACAAGAACAAACACACAGTTGACGAGCTTCTTTCAGTTTCCGTGTTCGAAATATACTCCTAAACTTTGGTTGGCCCCAAGCTATAGTAGAAGACACCAGCCCAAAGCTTCGCACAGTGGGACTGAACCTGGGGCCATATGGTTGGGAAGCAAGCTTCTTATCATACAGCCGAGCATACGTGTAGATTGACGAACGGAGAGAGAGAGAGAGAGAGAGACGCGAGCGAACAAGTGTACAAGATAGACAGTCAGATACACAGACACACTCACACGAATCATTGATACACACACACACACTCACATAGACACACATACACTCATATATACACACATACACTCATATATACACACACGTACTGTTTTGCATTTAGTCCGTAACCCTCTATTGCTGCATTTATGCATTTATCGTCTATTTCATTAGATTTTAGTCAATTTCATTTGGAGTGCACCACTTAACTCCATCACCACGACATACATACACTTCGCCTTACATATACATGCACACACACACATACACACACACACATGTATATAGGATGTGCATACATGGTTATGTATGTATTTATATGTATACATATGCAAGTACACACACAATCATATATATGCTCATATTTATATCCACATGTGTATGTGTGTGTATGTATAAAGACAGGAAGAGCCAGAAATATTATAGTTAGAAAGATTTATACATAGTTGATAGATACAAATATATATGATATACATGTCATATATAATACAAAAATACATACATATACACTCACATGAACACATATTTATGTGTGTGCGTATAAATATTTTTGTCTGTATCTATATATATATATGTATGTGTTTGTGTATGTATAGGTAAATGTGTATGTGTACCGTATGAGTATATTGCATATATTTGTATGTATGTAAGATTTCAACTATGTATGCATTCATGTGTGTGTGTGTAAAGGCGGGCTATTAAGAAAAATCACCTATGATAGATGGTAACATCAGACATTTTAAATTTATCAACATTTATCAAACAGTATTACATGTCACACACTGGCTCATGGCGATTTATAATTACTATTTTATGTTTTATTTATCTCTATACTGCTTGTGGTGCGGAACCTTCCCTTCGTCAGTGGCCGACTGGATCATCACAACGTTTTTGACACATGCACATACATACGCGCAAACACTCTGTCTGTCTGTTGTCTCTCTCTCTCTTTCTCTCTCTCTCTTTCTCTCTCTCTTTCTCTCTCTCTCTCTCTCTTTCTCTATCTCTCTCTCTCTTTCTCTCTCTCTCTCTCTTTCTCTCTCTCTCTCTCTCTCTCTCTCTCTCTCTCTCATGTGTGGTGTGCATATACATGTAGCCACAACCACTATATATGTGTGTGTGTGTGTGTGGCCACTATTTCCATTATATATATCCTCTAGCACCATTATTATATGCATATATATACATCTCCACTGCCACTATAATACACATATCAATTACCACCATTATATGTACATATCTATCTATCTATCTATCTATCCTCTTTCTTTTCTTTCCTTTCCTGAGCGTCCAATATCTCTGGACTTATTCCACGTCCTCGCGTTGTTGTTTTTTCTTGCTTGTTCATGTTTGGATTGACTATATATATATATATATATATATATATATACATATATATATATATATATATATATATATATATATATATATATATATGTGTGTATATATATATATACATAGAAAAATATATATCAATTCCTACTGGTTTTTTGGAATCCGCAAGGCGGCACTATAGCCGGAAACCAACAGCCAAGGCTGAAGGGAGACAACCGTTTACCTTCGCGGTGCTTTGTATTTTGCGCTTCAACTAAATATAAGTCTCAAGTCTGTATTTATCTATCGTACCACCTATATATATATATATATATATACATATATATATATATATATATATATATATACATACAAACAAATATTCTATAATGATAAACATAATTATAATTAGGGGTCAGCTAATTGCTTCACCACACACCGAACTTAGAAATAGGAGTTTAAAAATTCCTTTTCTACTACCGTAAGAATCTCCCAGACTGTAACAAACTTTTTTACGTAGACAAAAAAAGTGTGTTAATTAATTGGTTGATTAATTAATTAGTTGATTAATTAATTAATAATTTTTACCGTTTTATTATTTATATATATATATATATATATATATATATATATATATATGGGGCGGGGCTGTGTCTGTATTTGTCCCCCACTTCCTCTTGACAACTGTTGTTGGTATGTTTACGTTCCTGTAATCTAGCAATTCGGCAAAAGACACCGATAGAATAAGTATCGGGCTTAAAAAAGAAATATGTTCTGCGGTCGATTCGTTCGACTAAAAATTCTTCAAGGAAATGTAATTACCAAATTTTCAATTTATTATTTCGTTTTTTTTTTTTTTTTTTGCATTTCAATTTGAACACCTGTACTCCCGACTGCGTACATCTGTACTCCCGACTGCGTACATCTGTACTCCCGACTGCGTACATCTGTACTCCTGACTGCGTACAAGCGCATTTGTAAAACGACGTCCTTTATTTTTTCATCATTATCTGCCGATATCAAAATAAGTAGTATATTGAAAAATAAAAATATTTTCGGGGGGGGGGGCATTTGTGACTCCAAGGGTCAAAAGGGGGCCCTTGGCCAAAATGGGTTGAGAACCTTTGAACTAGATTGCCTGCATCTGAATTAGCGGGTAAGTGGTTCAGCATTTCAAGGTTTCTTGGCACATATATCCGACGTAATTCTGAGACGAAACTAGCGAGACACTGACACAGTCTGCATAACGGGGCTGTACCATTTTGAATTTCAGATGCAATCGGACCGACAGGCTTCTATATAGTTTCCGTCCTGCAAGAGACTTGCAAACTGCTTTTTTGTGCAAGTACTGTCAATTAAAATCTCTGCATACCAGACACCAGTAGGTTTCAGTGGGTCATTGAGGGAGAATGTGCACCGTTTCTCGTTCTTCCTCTCGACGACTTTGCTACACACCGGATCCCTTCATTGACCTCAGCCCCCGACTCCTGGATCAACTGACTAGATTTCGCTCTCAGCACCAATCCAAATGTGGAGTCCTGCATGTCTGACTTGCCATATTGGCAAACAGGTATCTATCTACCTCACGCCTCTGCATCATTTCTCTAACCGGGTTCCATCAACCCTTTTCAGCCATGCATAATGGTTTTAAAGTTTGGCTTAAAACCTGCAATTTCGGAGAAGGAGTAAGTCGATTACACGGACCCTAGTGTTTAACTGGTATTTATTCTATCGGCTCCGATGAAAGACAAAATCGACCCCGGCAGTATTTGAACTCAGAACGTAATACTGGAAGAAGTGCCTCTAAGCATGCCAGCTCGCCACCATTTTACATCCATCTCTATAATAATAGCTGGATCTATTATCCGAATGGCGTTTACTGAACGATGCTTCACGCCGATTGATATCCGCCACCGTTTAAGTCTGGATTATTTCAATCACAAAATATGGGTCGACCCCAAGCTATAGAAAATGCCCAAGACGCCATGCATCTTTTTGCTTCTATGTTCTTCGCATTTTCTGTTTGTTTTCTACCCATAATCCTCCCGGTTGAAAAGGCTTATTTTACTTTTCCCTTCTTGCACCATTAGATGTTATTATCGTCCTTAGTTTGGGTCGAAATACTTCGTCTATTACCCATCTTTGGTATATTTCATTTTTCTGTAATGATCCTGTTCCATACCGTCATTCTTATTAGCGTTCCATTTTGTAATTTTCATCCTTTATATCTTCCGCGTTACCGCCAATGTCAGACAGACAGCGGTTTCGCCACCAGGTGTCGAAATTTCAGTAATATTCTAGTTGAAGGGTCTCGCTTGTTTCGTTTTTGCATATTGTCTGTTTCTTATTTTGTATTTTGGTTTCTCTTTACCTTATTTCCGCTTTCTTTCTATCTCTGTTTCCCTGTCCCCCGCCCCCACCGTGTGTGTGTATTTAAATTCCGTGGAACGAAGCACGAAAACAACTTGTCGCAATTATGCATATTTCCAAGTTTGATAAGGTATTTGCCATACCTGTTTTGTATGGAAATACTTCTTGCTTTTCAATTTCTTTTTATTGCCTGTTGGAAGACGCTAGTCATAGCTTTGAAATCTTCAAATATATCATGAAACACTTTAAAACAGATTTGCCTAAGTTTTCTACAGACTAAGATGTGTACTTGACTGCCAGTGTGTCTGTGTGTGCGCACGCGCACGTTTGATGTACATCATTTCCTTAAAAAATCTACAACAAGCAATACAAGCAACATAAAATACACATACAAGAATCTGCTGCCCACCACCACCACCACCTCCTTCACCATCACTACCATCCAGCCTACGCCATTTTTATCTCTACACCGTCCAGAGCAAGTTGAAGTAATCTAAAGAGGCAGTGTGATGGTGGGGGCGGAAGAAGGCGGCGCCTCCCCACGCCTCCCTAACGTCTCTCCCGATCTACAATCACATATATTTCATACTGTCACACTCCCCATACCATCACATACTAATCAACAGCCTCGCTATGAAGATACGATCAAACTGGCACGTGGCTAACACAAACCACGTGACACTTGATCTTTAGCAGTCGGACATCTTGTTTCGCTTAAAATTTTGCCTTTTTTTCTATTTTCTTTGCCGTATATGTTTCTTTACTCTATTTTTTCCCCCATTTCAATGTGTACTTGTGTGTGTGTGTGTGTGTGTGTGTGTGTGTATATTTGTGTGTATATATATATGTGTGTGGGTGTGTATGCATGTATCTCCTGAGATTGATTACAGCTGTTTGTAACATATTGTTCTGCTCTTTCCTTTCCTCTCATTCAATCTCCTTTTTGCTTGCTTTTATCCTGTCTGTCAGTTTCTCTAGGAATATACACAACAACGAACACACACACACACACACACACACACATTTAATAATATACGTTTGTATTAGATATATAGATATATGTTATATTTGTTACACACATATTTATGCATATGTGTGTGTATAAATGTGTGTATGGGAGTATAGATATTCGCTCGACTAAAATTCTCCAGTGCCGTGCCCCAGCATGGCCACAGCTTAATGACTGTAACAAGTAAAAACAATGAAAGAATATGTATGTACATGTATAGCCTTTACTTCACATGTAGTCTATATGAATTGTTTACCTTCCACTCTTTCTCTCTTTCCCTTTCTCCCTCACCCTCTCTCTAAACACTCTATATCTGTATTGAGTCCTCCTCCGGTTATATGCTTTGCACTTGATGCTCATAACCTGTCCGTACAGTGACCGAAACCACGAATGAACATCTAAACTGATGGCTTTTGTTTTAAATTCCTCTTCTATTGCTGTATTCCATCTTGCGTGAGCTGATGTGCGGCTAAACGTCTTTAGCTCGACCTCTCCAGTTGCTTTCCTGGCTAGGACTATTCCAGCTAAATCAAGCTTGTCCATCAAAGCGGGTCATCTAGGCTTGTCCATCTAAGCTTCTCCAGCTAAGTCTCTCTAGTTAGGGCTGTCCGGTTAAGCCTGTCCTGCTAAGTCTCTCAAGGAAGGCATATCCTGTGAGGCCCCTCCAGCTAGGCCTGTCCAGCTAGGCTTGTCTAGGATTGTCCAGCTAAGCTTGTCCGCCCAGGTTTGTCCGTCTAGGCCTCTCCAGCTAAGCCGGTCCAGCTAAGCCGGTCCAGCTTGATATGTCCAGATAAGTCTGTCTCCTTGCATCATTCTCGATTCTGAAGTCAGATATGCTTCTATCTGTCACAACCCACTCCGCACATTGACCAGAGCTCCCTCTAATTGCTCTTTCGAATGCACACCGCTAATCTTCACACTTTTTCATGAGGCGGAGACATGTCGCTATCCTCCATGTTCTTCTATAAAATGATCAAACAAAGAAGACAGAATTTTTTCTCGTAATACTTTTTTTTTTTTTATATGCAGTCTATATTTTTCGATCAGAAACATTTCTCAGTGAAAACCTCCTTCAGACTTGCAACATTGGCAAAAGCTATTATTTGTCTTCGTGAGTAAGTTTTAGTGACCATCACCAAAGGTTGGTATTGTCATGCCAAAAACATATGAAACGTGTTCATTTATTTCACTTTGTAGTTTCCCAAGTGTCAACGCCTGCTTTTATGTTTGTAAATGCATCTGTTGTTTTGTGTAAAACCACCACTGTTCTCGTCTACTGTATTGTCTCCTATAACAGTAGGATCCTAGTGGCCAATAAATGAAATATTAATTATTATGGCCAGTATGAATGGACCAATTCTGAGGATACACCTGTAGAAAAAGGTAATGTAAAAGGAGAAAGGGCTCTCTACCTCTTTCTTATTTTCTGATCAGGCTCCCGTGGCATTTTGTGGGTCTTTCCACGTGTAACCTTTCGAAGCGCCTCTCCCTATTGGGAGTTTTATTTGTTATATCTTTCTCTGTTTTCCTCACTGTTTACACGAACGTTTTCTTTTCAGACAAAACCCTTTGTAACCTTCGTCCTGTCTTTGTCCTTACATGTTTTTAATTGATATTAGCCCTTGTGGCCAATAAAACCAGAATTAATAATTATTATCAAGGCGGCGCATCTGATAGATTCGCGGCATTTTGTCCGTCCCCACATTCAGACCTTCGAATTCTGCCGAGATCAGCTTTGCCATACACCCTTTTGGATCGGGGTCGATAAAATATGTACTTGTTGTCAACTAGGGTCGAGGTAATCGATTCCCTGCGCCCCGCGAAATTGCTGGCCTTGTGCCAAAATTTGAAATCGTTGTTGTTGTTCTGTTTTCTTTTTGAAATCAATACTTATTTTTATAATTTCGTACGAAACATTCCTCGAAAACCCTAGGGAGCATATCCATGTACTCTGCGGCCCCTGTCTGTACAATTAATACCTCCTACCGCTACTATCCCCAGACTATGAAAATGCAACAAAAATAAAAGTAACGAAAAATAAACAACACAGTAACGACGCCAACAACAACAACAACAACATAGTAATCACCACTCTCAGCTGTACCAGTCCTGATTATTGCTAATTAAAAGTTATATGGTGAGAAAACTCCTGCTATTTCTTGTATTTTTACTTGGGTAGGGTATGTGGTGGTGGTGGTGGTGGTGGTGGTGGTGGTGACCGGTGGTAGTAGTAGTAGTGGTAGTGGCTGCGATGATGATGGTGGTAGTTGTCGTGGTTGAGGCGTTGGTGGTGATGGTGGTGAGATATCATTTAAACGGTTATCTGACTTTAGGTAGAATCGACCTCCATCCCTACACACCTACACCTTGCACTCATCCATACACAAATCCACACTGACCCCCGCCTCACACACACACACACACACACTCACTGACACAGAAACCTACATAACATACATCCAGACACATTTGACATACACACATATATACACATACGCAAACACACACACACACACACACACACACTTACATATACTGACACTCAGCCACAAACACAGACCGACATACGACCCACAGACTTACAGACTGTCGTGTATGTATATATATATATATATATATATATCGTGAAGTATATTTGCCACCTAAATGTGGCTGACCCAGATGTCACGATGCTACTGTTGCTTATGGCCCCAGGAAGACATCTCCTTCAGCTGTCTAATGACATAGTGTCTGTGCCCTACCATTAGCCAGTTGGAGGAGATGTCTTCCTGGGGCTATAAACTACAGTAGCATCATCACATATGGCTCAGAGCCACATTTAGGTGGCATTCACGATGTCGTACAGCTACTGTTTATATCTTGCTCAAAGATTTATTATTGCTTGTGTGTGTGTGTGTGTGTGTGTGTGTGTCCACCATCGCTTGACAACCGATGTTGGTGAGTTTACATCCCCTAACTTAGCGGTTTGGTAAAAGAGATCGATAGAATAAGTACTAGGCTTACAAAGAATTAGTCCTGAGGTCGATTTCTTTAACTAAAAGACGATGCTCCAGCATGGCCGCAGTCAAATGACTGAAACAATAAAAGAATAAAGGAATATACTCACAGCATGGTTGCATGGTTAAGAAGCTCACTTTACAACCACTGTTGTTTCGGGTTCAGTCCCATTGCACGGCAACATAAACAAATGTCTTTTCTTTAGTCCCGAGCTGATCTATGCATCATGTTTGAATTTGGTAGAAGACAGAGCGCAAGGACATGGAATAAACACCATGAGACTTCTGGCACGACGTTCTTTGCAGTTTTCGCCAATCGACTGACCGGGGCTGGAATTTTTTTTCATTCGAAAGGATTGAAGGAAAAGTTGACGTTGGCGTGACTTGAAATCCAGAACAAACACTGCGAAGTGTCCTGCCTGCCGCGCCAATGACTGCCAATTTGCCGCCGAATAGATTTACTTGTTCAATCAAAAGGACACGAGTTCAATTCCATAGCATGGTAGCTTTCTTTTAATTTTTTTCTTTTATCTTTATCATTGGACTACGGCCCTGCTGGGGCATCGCCTTGAAGGGATTTTGTTGAACAAATCTAACCAAGTTCCTATGTTATTTAGTTTCTAAGTCTGAAACTTGTAGTGGTCTCTTTTGCCAAACCACTAAGTTATGGGACGTAAACAAACCAACAACGGTTATCAAGCAGTGGGGTTGGGATGTCAAATACAGACATATTCTTTCTTCTCCATCTCTCTCTCTTACATGTACACGACAGGCTTCCTTGCAGTTTCTGTCTTTCCACTTACAAGGCATTATTTGTCCTGGGACCACGGTAGAAGACATCTGTCTAAAGTTGTGTGCAGTGGGACTGAACCCGAATCCATGCGGTTGCGAAACGAAATCTTTAACCACACAGACATGCCCACGCTAAGGACAGGTATCTTCCTAAAAGCGTCCAGGCTCGTCCTCAGCATCATGAGTAAAACTTAGTAATGGGAAAACTGTGTGGAAGCCCATAGAATGGACTGCTCCAGTTCCCCACTCATTTTTGGTGGGTGCTTGATTTAATCTGCCTCGTATGTGCGTATAAGCACACACACACACACACACACATAAAGTATACATGTGTGTATGTACATGCGCATACACGCGTACATTTATATATGTATACATAAACTCGCATATATATATGAGCTAATAACTAAAATGTCCTAATAACTGTATTTGTGGTTACTTCTAACGTTACAAATATTGTAAATAATCAAACACACCTTTTAATTACATGAATATTCATTCACTTTCCCTGTGTAATAAAATCTCTAATTAATCCAATTTTCTGGCAACATATATCGTTTATTTTTTCCCACGGTCAGCGAACAGAATTTTATATCTCCATGAACGACATTTCAGAAGGGATAAAAGATCCTAGTGATCCTGCTTGATGTTGAAAATGGAAAAAAAATTTTAATATTGGAAATCGTGATTAATGCCAACTTTTTGTTACACACAAACACGCACGCACACACGCACGCACACACGCACGCACACACACACGTACATACACACACACATACGCTGGGCCAAAAGTCACACACCAAAACATTTGACATTTTTATTTATACTGTTTCATTATTATTATCAAATTCCTTGCCTTTCATCCTTTCAGGATCGATAAATTAAGCACCAGCTGCGTACTCGGGTCGATCTAATCGACTGGCCATTCCCCCAGAATTGCAGGCCTTGTGCCTAGAGTAGAAAAGATTATTGTTGTTGTTGTTGTGTGCTATGTATGCTTCCTTCCTCTCTGTCTTATTGTATACTGTGTATACTTTCTACACACATATATTTTCTCTCACTTGATTATACGCAAACCACCACACTTCATGTCTTTCTTTGTATTGTACCCGTCATCCTTCACCCGGGTGGCAAATAATGGAGGTGATTGTTATTATTCATTTTGTTCATCATGTACCAGTACGTGGATACTCGTCATTACTCTTTTACTCGTTTCAGTCATTTGACTGCGGCCATGCTGGAGCACCACGTTTCAGTCGAGCAAATCGACCCCAGGACTTATTCTTTGGAAGCCTAGTGCTTATTCTATCGGTGTCTTTTACCGAACCGCTAAGTTACGGGGACGTAAAGGAACCAGCATCGGTTGTCAAGCGATGTTGGGGGGACAGACACAAACATATACACACACATATATATATATATATATATATATATATATATATACGACGGGCTTCTTTCAATTTCCGTCTGCCAAATCCACTCACAAGGCTTTGGTCGGCTCGAGGCTATAGTAGAAGACACTTGCCCACGCAGTGGGAATGAACCCGGAACCATGTGGTTGGTAAGGAAGCTACTTACCACATAGTCACTCCTGCGCCTATTTATTTATTTTATTTAATTTTAGAAAAATTGAAGCATATCTTTGACTATTCCGGAGTTTATTGAACTTATATTGTGCGAAACTTTTGACCCACCCTGTACACACACACACACACACACACACACACACACACACACACACACACACACACACACACACACACGATGATGTCTTTTGAGACAGAAACTTGTCCATAAGCGCCCATTTTTTTCTAGACAATCAGAACATCTTTTCTTTAATGATAAATCAATTTTGTCTGTTTGTCCCCAACACCCACTTGACAACTGGTGTTGGTTCATTTACACCCCCAGCAACTTAGCGGCAAAAGAGACCAATAGAATAAGTTCTAGGTTTTAAAAAGAAAAAGGAGAAAGTAGTCGGGTAGATTAGTTCGAGGAAATCTTTTGAGGTGACGCCGCAGCAAGGCCGCTGTCCAAAACCTGAAACAGGTAATTGGTAAAAAGGTATTGAATGTATTCATGCAAGTATGTAGATATATGTAGATATGTATATAGAGTTGAGGCATTTCAAGAATGAAGAAGCCAGACGATATTAATGGGAAAATAGGAAGAGAACGAGGATGCGATAAAAGAATAAAATGGAGGGGAAAAAAAGAGGAGGAGGATATCTACATCTTCCACCACCACCACCACCACCTCTACCAGAAACAAACAACAACAACAACAAAAATATTACACTACTTCATTAATAGTTAACAGACTGGGTTAGTAGGGGGCGGTGGTGGTAGTGGTGGTGGTGGTGGTGGTGGTGACGGTCGTCATGGTGATTGGGTGATGATGCTAATGATGGGAAAAAGGAGGAAGAGGGGTTCTGATTTAAGGCCTGCGATAGCGGTTTAGTGGTGGTGGTGGTGGTGGTTGTGGTGGTAGCATAAATGGTGTCGGGAATAGTAGTGATGGCGGAAATGGCGGTGGTGTTGAAGAAAGTGATGAGGAAGCTGGTCGTGATGATGGCAGTGCTTGGTGTGTTGCTCACACACACACACACACACACACACACACACACACACACACACACACACACACACACACACACATAAGTGCAAAAGAAGGTGGCAAAAATAGTACTCGAATACGAAAGGTAGAGTTCGGCAAAAGACACCGCTAGAATGTTGTGTTGGCACTCCGTCGCTTACGACGACGAGGGTTCCAGTTGATCCGATCAACGGAACAGCCTGCTCGTGAAATTAACGTGCAAGTGGCTGAGCACTCCACAGACACGTGTACCCTTAACGTAGTTCTCGGGGATATTCAGCATGACACAGTGTGACAAGGCTGACCCTTTGAATTACAGGCACAACAGAAACAGGAAGTAAGAGTGAGAGAAAGTTGTGGTGGAAGAGTACAGCAGGGTTCGCCACCCTCCCCTGCTGGAGCCTCGTGGAGCTTTATGTGCTTTCGCTCAATAAATACTCACAACGCTCGGCTTGGGAATCGAAACCGCGATCCTATGACCGCGAGTCGGCTGACCTAACCACTGGGCCATTGCGCCTCCACCACCGCTAGAATAAGTACTAGGCTTAAAGAAAATAAATCCTAGTGTCGATTTGTTCAACTAAAACCCTTCAAGGCAGTGCCCCAGCACGGCCACAATCAAAAGGCTGAAACAAATAAAGCAGATAGATAGCAATCCTTCGATTACCACGGGGGGTTACGTTCCAAAAACCCCCGCAATAGGTGAAAATATGTGAAGTAGAAACAGTACTGTATATAATTTTTAAATTATTTTTATAATTTGTATATATTTATTTTATCATAAATGTAAAGCAACACCGCGGAGGAATCGACGTAAGATTAAATAATAAACCGGGATATGGCGAGGGAGGGCAAGTGTCTTCTGCTATAGCCTCGGGCCGACCAAAGCCTTCAGTGGATTTGGTACACGGAAACTGAAAGAAGCCTGTCGTATATATATATATATATATATATATATATATATATATATATATATATATATATATATATATATATATATATATGAGTCTGTGTTTGTCTCCCCTTCATCGCTTAACCGATGTTGGTGTGTTTGCGTCCTCGTAACCTAGCGGTTCGGCAGATGACACCGATAAAATAAGTACTAGGCTTACAAAGAATAAGTCCTGGGATCGATTTGTTCGACTAAAGGCAGTGCTCCAGCATGGTCGCAGTCAAGTGACTGAAACGAATCAAAGAGTGAAAGAATATATATCTTAGAGAGAGAGAGAATATGGAACATGTACGTCTGTGTGTGCGTGTGTGGATGTGTGTGGATGTATGTTATTTAGCAGGGCACGGTAGAATGAGGTGGTGGTGGGTAAGGATAGTAAACCAAAGTAGGCCCAGTAGGGTGAGGGTTAGGGTTAATATTAGGGTAAGTCTTAATGTAGGGGTTAGGCTTTAGGGCTCGGCTCAGAGATAACAGACAGTTCGTGGATGGTGTGGAAATAGGTTGTCGCTATTTCGAGTGGCTGACTTTCAGTAGAAAGGTAAACGTGGTCCCTACCTCACAACAGTCCCATCCCTTTTACGCTCGTAATTATATGCAATAATACCACAAATAACAGCAATGCCACCGCCACCACCACCGTAGCTAACAGCAACAGTAACAACATCCCTTTCTAAATTCCAGCAGACTTCCTGCCTATCATTTTACATGAAATTTTTTTACCTGAAGTTCTTGGTTATGTAGTTTACACACTCACACACATCCATGCATATGTATATACATACATATATACATACATACATATATATACAGACACAGGTATACGGACATATCTCATATCTGAATGCGCGCATAGAAACTCAGGCGTGTGGGTGTGTGTGCATATATCTATCTATGCATTATATGTATGTACTTATTTATGTGTAATATACATGAATATACGTACGTACATGATTCACTGCTACATTATTTAAACATTCACAGACGTAAAGTACTTCTGGGATCTTTCAGATGTTATTTATGGACGTATACGGTACGCGCATACATATACGTACATGGGAATCTGTGTGTGTGTTTGGTTTCATTGCCATTCATAACATTTTTTTTTTAAATTCACCATGAAGTCTTGTATGCTCTTTGTGTGTGTGTGTGTGTGTGTGTGTGTGTGTGTGTGTGTGTGTGTACATGTGTATATTTATGTATATATATATATTATGTGTGTGTATATGCTTAATGTATGGATAAAAATCTACGTTTGTATATATATATATATATATATATATATATATATATATGTGTGTGTGCGTATGTGTGCATATATATGTATATGTGTTTTTATATATGTGTGTGTGTGTATATATATATGTATGTTTATATCTATATATATATATATATATATATATATATACGTATTTATATCTATATATATATATATATATATATATATATATGTCTGTTTACCAGACGACCGTTTCTAACTCTTTGGCTTTCCTCACTGGGAAATACCGAAGAGAGATAACCCTGGGTAGATTCAAAGAAGTAGCTTTAACTAAAAAAACAATCAACATTAGTGACTGAGTTGTGCTATTCGACCGCCTAGTCGGGATAAAAATAGCATCTGCGCCAAGCATGTATATATACACACAGAAATAAATGTATGTGCATGACTGAATGTGTTCCAACACACGTGTGTGTGTGCATGTTGTGTCTCTAATGTTTGTTGCTAAGATCACTCATATTTTGAATGCCGTTCCACAGAATACTCAAAATCAGCCACAGGGACAGACAGAATCACAAACACTGAAATGCTGAAAAGTGACAATCTGCGCAACTGCAGGAGATTGTGGTAGAAAGAAGAGACTTGCAGGTCATGTTTTCCGACTGACAGAAGGAGGAATACACCAGAGGGTCGAAGAAAGAGAGGGAAACCTAAGAAGGAGAAGACAAAGCGCGCCACCTTCATAGAAGATCTGAAGCAATTTAGTATTGCCGGGTAAGATGCAGGCGACTATAAAAAATTGGAGGCGTCTTGCTGCTCGGAGATATATATATATATATATATATATATATATATATATATATAGACACACACACATGATGCCTGTATGTGTGTATGGGTGAATGTGTATATTTACGCGCTATAGTAATTCGTTTATACATTAAACGCAGGCACACACACACACTGCATAGACATTCGCCAGAATCTTCAGAATAATACGCCTCACCTGTAAATCATTGTGTCTTCGTCTGCACCCAACACCCTCGCGTGATGTGTAAGTGCACGAAAACCCTACAAAAATCCGCCCACATACCTATTCGAAACCCCATCCATCACCACCAACGCCCACACTGCCGCCGCTGCCACCTTTTGAGTCTCTTGACTGTGTTTTTCTCAGTCAGCGGGAGCATTCCGTATCACTAACAACGTCAACACACCGACATCGCCCATCGTCACCACCACCACCACCACGACCAACTCTATCACCACCGCCACCACCGCCATCACCACCATCACCACCGCCATCACCACCATCACCACCACCAACAACAACACTATCATCACCATTACCAACAAAACCATCACCAGCAGCCCTATACCATTCTACAACCAGCACCTTTACCACCACAACATCGTCAGCACCAGCACCATCACTACCGTTAATAAGACAACCAACACCACTACCACCACCATCTTTACTACTACTGCTACCATCACCACTACTATTACCACCATCGCCACTACAGCCATCACCTCCATCACTGCTGAGACCACCTCCACTATAACATAACCAACACCACCACTACCACCACCATCATCACTATCACCGTCATCAACACTATCACTACTACCACCATCACCACTACGTTCATCACACGCTCCATCGCTGTTACCACCACCACCACCACCATCACATCTACCACTCCACACCCTATCACCATCTTTCCACCCCATCATCATCCCTACCACCCATCATTTATCTCCGGTACCTTACCTCCAACCCAGACCCTAAGGCACGTGCCACATTATAAACATACAAAATGTACCTGAATGTGGATACGTTGTGTGTATGTATGTGCGTGCTGTGTTAGTGTATATGTGTGTGCGTATATATGCCTTGCTGTGATAGTGTATGTGGGTGTGTCCATATGAGTGTATGTGTGGGTGTGTTTAGCTAAGCAGTGATATCATCAGCTAAATCAGTTCATACGTCAACGTACCCCTTCCTGGGTGAGTAGGTCTAAGGTAAGGTAAAGGGGTGCGAATGGCGTGGAAGAAGACAGACAGACAGACGGACAGACTGGTGGTGCCTTGAGGGTATTTTTAAGACGTTTAATGGGTTTGTAAGTGTGTCGATGGGTGGTTGTTTGGGAGTATGCTGTGTGTGCGCGTGTGTGTTTGGGCAGAGATGGTTGTCTAAAAGGAGATGGTGTAGAGGGAGGAAAAGTGGATGATTGTGGGGGGACTGGGGGCTGAGAGATTGAGAGATGAGAGGCGGATGTTTGGGGTCCAAACAGCTGTGTTGTTTATAGTTGTTGTTTTGCAGCAGACATAATTTTACACACATGTATCTCATTTATATTTAGACTTCATATGTTTTTTTTTTTATCTGTTATCTTTTATTTATCTGTTATCTTTTATTTGTTTCAGTCAAGGGGGCAGCACCTTCAAGGGTTTAGATAAATAAACAAATCGACCCCCAGTTCGGTACTTATTTTATCGTCCTCCTTTTCCGAACCGCTAAGTCACTAGGATGTAAAACACTGCTTATCAAGGGTGAGGGGAGAACACAAGCACGGACATAAACTGGCTCTCTGTCGGTTACGACGATGAGTGTTCCAGTTGATCCGATCAACGGAACAGCCTACTCAACAAACACGCGCACCCTTAAAGTAGTTGTCAGGGAGATTCAACGTGACACAGAATATGACAAAGCTGGCCCTTTGAAATGCGGGTACTACTCAGTTTTGTCACTGGAGCAGCGTGAAATAAAGCGTCTTGCTCAAGGACGCAACACGTTGCCGAGTATCGAACTCAAGACCTTGCGATCGCGAGCCGACCACTCTTAACTACTAAGCTATGCGCCTTGCCACATACATACATTCACATACACGCACACACAAATACATGACAGTCTTCCACACAGTTTCCGTACACCAAATTCTCTCATAAGACATTGGTTGAACCGGAACTCATAGTAGGAGACACTTGTCCAAGGTGCTGCGCTGTGGGACTGAACATGGAAACACGTGGCGGCAAAGCCAGTACCATCATCATGTATATACACACACACAGATGTACACACCGTTACGCAGAGCTGAATAGGGCGAGACATGAAACCTAGGCTCATAAAACCAGTTTCCTGGATTCTGTGGAGTATATATTCCCTGCTAGCCTTTGGATGGAACACTGGTCTGTCGCAGAATTACCCATTTTTGCCAGCTGAGTGGACTGCGGCAACGTGAAAAGGAGTTTTCTGCTCAGGGACACAACGTATCACCCGGTCCAGAAAGCGAAACCACAATCTTATGATCATTAGTTCAACACCCTAACCACTAAGCTACATGCCTCCACTATACATGTGTGTGTGAATGTGTGTGTGTGTGTGTGTGTGTGTGTGTGTGAGCGCGCGCGCATGTGCACGTTCACTTTCCAAATACGACTTGTAACTGCATTGTATCTCGAAGTTATTTCTCCTGGTTTTTTAGACCAGAAATCTTACAATCCTCAATCATTGAAAATATAAATTATGAAAACAGAACTCTATAACGGAGAGCATGGAACAACATTAGAAAGTGGGGAAACAATACATAATATCTAGAGATCACATTGCTATTTGTTATGTGTTGATGTCTATACACACGCATCAACATGTAAATGCATACGCACAAACATATGTATGCGTGTGTACTTTTTCTTATCCATGTATGTGCTTTATATATATATATATATATATATATATATACTCACACATTGTATAATATGTATGTATGCATGTATGTATGTATAGATAGGTGGATGGATAGATGAAGAAACAAATAGGCACGCATTTACGCACACATATACACACAATCATTTATAACCATAGCTGTGGATATACATAAATGCACCTATGCTTCCATACATGCATACGCATATACATATATAGTTAGCAATATACATACATAAGTACACTACGCACATAGACAAACGTGCATATATATATATATATATATATATATATGTGCATGCATACATTCGTGCATATATATATATATATATGTGCATGCATACATTCATGCATATATATGTATATATGCATGCATACATTCATGCATACATGTATACATAGAGGGAGGGGTAGGCATATTCATGTATATATTTGTGTATGTGGGTAGTGGTGGTGGTGTGTTGTGTGTGATGATAATGGAATTAGTGGTTGTTTATTTACATAAAATACATTGACTGTCTTTTCGCCCTTCCTATCCATTCATTTCTATTTTGATGTAATAAACACTGCAGACCACCTGCTTTCGAATTGTTTCAGGAGACAGGCTGGAGTAATAATAATATATGGGTAATTGTATGTATATAATTTATGAACTGACATCTGCATTCGCATACAAATACACAAGTGTATATAGACACACAACAAACATATGCACACATATACATCTTTGTATCGGTACGTACATATATATGTATATATATATATATATATATGATTATAATGTATACAAATATATATATATATATATATATATATATATATATATATATATATATATATGTATACATATAAATATGCAAAATGGGTGTGTGTGTATGTATATATATATATATATATATATATATATATATATATATATATATATATATATATATATATAAATCTATACATATAAATATGCAAAATGTGTGTGTGTATATATATATATATATATATATAAACCTATACATATAAATATGCAAAATGTGTGTGTGTGTATATATATATATATATATATATAAATCTATACATATAAATATGCAAAATGTGTGTGTGTATATATATATATATATATATATATATATATATATATGTGTGTATGTATGTATACATAGATACACAAACGTAGACGATCACACACACACACACATTTATCTATACATTTATTTACACACGCAAACACACATATATGGCCCAGTGGTTAGGGCAGCGGACTCGCGGTCGTAGGGTTGTGGTTTCGATTTCCAGACCGAGCATTGTGAGTGTTTATTGACCGAAAACACCTAAAGCTCCCCGAGGCTCCGGCAGGGGGCGGTCGGTGGTGAACCCTGCTGTACTGTTTCACCACAACTTTATCTCATTATACATATATATATATATACACACACACACACACACACACATATTCATATATATATATATATATATGTATGTATGTATGTATAAAGAGCCAAAATTTATTTCTTCTCTTATATCAGGCTGAGTAAAAAGTAAGCAACGTTTTGAAGCATGTAATTCATCACAATATATTTCAACAATGCGGAAATTTTATTCATCAAAGTAACATTACAATCAACACATTTTTGCCAACGAGTTACAAGTTTGTTTATTCCGGTAACATAAAAGTCTGGAGTTCTGGCGTTGATGAACTCTTTGAACTTCTCTCGCGGGAAACAATCAAGGTCCTTGAAAAAGTGATAGTTGGTAGGAGACAGGTCTGGGGAATACACTGAGTGAGGAAGAACTTCGCAGCCAAGTTCCTCAACTTCTGAAGCATCACTAGTGAAACGTGTGGTCGAGCTTTGTCATGAAGAATGGTTGGCCCTCTTCTGTTGACCAGTCTGAGACGGAAGAGTCGCAGCTTTTCCTTCGTTTTAGCAATTTCATGGTAATATGTTTCTGCAGTAATGGTTTTTCCGGGTTTTAAGAAGCTATAGTGGATGAGTCCAGCAGTTCACCACCAAACAGTCACCATAACCTTCTTTTTGAAGATCTCGGGTTTAGCGAAGGTTTTCGGTGCTTCATTTTGGTCCAATCACTGCGAAGAATGTTATTTATTGTACAGAATCCACTTTTCGACGCAAGTTACAATACGGTCGAGAAATGGATCGGTCTCGTCACAGAGAAGAAGCGACTAGCAAATTTCACATCTGATTTCTGATTTTCATTCAAATTGTATTATACTCATTTATTGAGCTTTCTTTTAATTTTCCGATCGCATGCAAATAGTCGCAGACAGTTTTTCTGGCAAACATGAAATTTTTTTGCCAGTTCGCGAAAGGTTTTACGTGGATCTTTTTCAATGACGGTCTTCGGTCTTTAATTGACCGTCATCAATGACAGATAGGCGTCCACTACGCTCGCGATCTTCACCGTGAAATCGTGTCAACCATTTTCCAGCTGACCACTCACTGGTCATTTCCTCACCAAACGTTTCGTTGATATCGCGAGCAGTTTCAGCTGCTTTACGTCATTTTTTGAAGTTGAAAAGCAAAATTGCTCAAATATCGCGCTATGGCAGTTCCATTTCAGGCGATTGTAACAACGGTTTCTTTATTACCCACAAGATGCTAAACACAGAGGGACAAACACAAACATATGGTGGGGATGTAAAAAGAAAAACGAATGAGCAAAATGAAATGGAACGAAGCCACTCCACGCCACATCCGAGCGATTTCATTTACACTTTTTTAAACATTTTTTTTTACAAACTTATAATTAAGATAGTTTAACTTAGGCGGCAACTTACTAGGGTCTGCTGTTACGCCTATGTCCAATGTTTCTGCCCCACAGTTTTCTACTTTTTGGGGATTTCCCTGTACTTGTTCAAATCCTCCGTCTTAATACAAATCTCTTCTCTTGTTTCACCAGCTGCAGTTGCAAAATTCATTTTTTCTTTCCACCTTCATTTTTTCCAATATCCAAACTTCTCAGTAATTCTTCTTCAGACGTCGTTAAGTCAGAATTCAAATCTTCATACATCATGAAGAAACAAGTAATGCGCTTCCCCCTTCAAACATGGGGGCAGCGTTAACAAAACTACCGTAAGGCAGCAAAAACAATTGTCTCAAGACACAACATTTAATAACAAATGTAATTCCAATTCAACAATCCTTCGCTAACTTCTCTAACGACGCACAAACAACATTCACGGTCCAGATTATCGTAACAACGGTGGAAAAAAAATATATCAGTGTTAATTTATTGATGCATTTGGGCAAGTCTATGTCCGTATTATCAGACAATCGCTAAAAAATGTTTTTTAAAAATTCAAAGTGCTGCAAAAATCCGGTACAAATTCTTCATGATTCAAAACGTTGCTTGCTTTTTACTCAACCTGATATACAATTAATGTATGCGTGTAATGTACATATACTACAATGGAGAAAGTAATTATTAACTTCATTGACTCGAAGTTAATAACATATCGTTCTCATATTTCTTTTCAAGTAAACGATTAATTTTCATTCCATCCGACCTTTTTTAAATCTCAAACTGCGAAGCAATAAGACATTCTCTCTCTCACTCACTTTTTCTCTTTCTCTCTCTCTCTCTCTCTCTCTTTCTCTCTCTCTCTCTCTCTACCTACATATCTATCTATCTATCTTTCCATCTCTTCTTTGCATAAATATTTCCGATAGTTAATTCCTTTGCTGAAACCTCGATTGTTCAATTTATCATGGTTCATACGATGAACGGGAATGGAAAATGTATCACCGATCTCTGTTCATTTGTTGTCGAGTGTTTATATAGGTTTGGCTATGGACAAATAAGTATGTCGGCGGTAAAGAAATATCTCTGAAACAATAGTAAGTTTTCCAAAATGATTTTTTTTCCTGTACGTCCCCAAACATTTTTTATGATGCCTTCAAAAAAAGCACTTTGAATATCAAAGATTCTGAGTCTGTATATTTTTTTTTAAATAGCACTATTTTTTTTTTTCTAGAACAAACTAGTAATCGAAACATACAAAACAGGATACATTACTACAGATACTCTTAAAAGGCAAACGAAGTATATCGACATACACAACGAAATATAGTCATACACAAGTTTTACACAAAAAATATTTTTATCCAATGCGACTTCAAATTTAGCCAATAAAGCAAACTCTCTCCCTCTACCACCACCCTCTCTCTACATACCGATATACACAAGCAGAACACACTTTATTTGCTGCAGATACGCCGAATATTTGGGAAAGAATTTGAACAGATAATCATGAAATCGATTTCAAATTAACTCCGGGGCTAATCATAGCACCCCTTTTAATATGAACACAATTTCAAGGGCAGCTGCATCTGTAGCGGCGACTGTGGGGGTGGCGGTGGTGGGGAATTTGGAATTGTTATACAGGTATGATTAGAAAAGTGAAAAAAAAAAATGAGAGGTGAGTTTGTTAGTATGGCTGTCTTGCATGCTACAGGTCTTAGAATGGGAAGACACGTGACTTAGTGGTAAGGGTATTCGGCTCATGATCGTGAAGTCGTGAGTTCGATATTCGGCGGCGCCTTGTGTCCTTGAGCAAGACGTTTTTTTTTTTTCACGTTGCTCCAGGTCACTCAACTGGCAAAAATGAGCTGTATCTGTATTTCAAAGGGCCAGCCCTGTCGCATTCTGTGTCACGTTGAATCTGCCTGAGAACTACGTCAAAGGTATGCGTGTCTGCGGAATGATCAGTCACTTGCACGTTAATTTCATGAGTAGGCTGTTCCGTTGAGCGGATCATCTGAAACACTCACCGTCGTAACCGACGGAGTGCCAATTAGAAAGCCTCGGAATATAACCACGTTGTCCCTGCTATTTCTAGCATAATAAATGTCCACAGTGAGGATGGACTGTCTTTGAGATTATTTAAAAGAGATGAATACTGCGATAAAATAATGGAAGAAATATTTACTTTGCGAGTACGTTTAGACGAATAAAGGAAACCAGGGAAAATTAGATGTGACACAAGAAAAAAAATGGTAGAAATTGGGAGAAGGTAAGAAGCTTGTTTCCCAACCACATAGGGTTCAGTTCTGTTACGTGACACTTGGAGGCAAATGACTTCTACTACAACCTCGGGCCAACTAAAACCTTGTGAATGGGTTTGGTAGACTGGAGGAAGTCCATCGTGTGTGTATATATACATATATATATACATATATATATATCTGTGTTTTAATGGTGGCAGCTGATGAAGGATATATTCTCTATGTGGCCTGCTTGTTTGTTGTACCTTGTTTATCATTTTGTCCATGTTCTTTTGCAATGTCATGTACCCAGATATGTATTTATATGTACATGTAGATGAAGGTATCTACATACATGTACATATATATGCATATACTCATATATTATATATATATATATATATATATATATATATACACACACATACATATATATACACGTGTTTGTGTGAATGTCTTTGCCCCCCACCACCACTTGACAACCGATGTTGATGTGTTTACGTCCCCGTAACTTAACGGTTCGGCAAAAGAGACCGAGAGAATAAGTACTAGGCTTAAAAAAGTAATTACTGGGGTCAATTCATTCGATTAAAAATTCTTCAATGTAGTGCTCCAGCATGGCCACATTCTAATGACTGAAACAAGTAAAAGATAAAAGATTCAATATTTTTAGCGACAATCTCAAAAACGGTCGCAGAGCGATCTTTCTGTTAGGTTAATAAATGAAACAATTCTTAAAACTTTTCATTAAGAATCAGATTGTTTTCTTGATTATTTTGGTACGGCTCCAGTGCCTACATCTCATGATACCATTGAGGGGCATAGCATCAATAGTTAATTATAGCAGTGGACTTTTATCCATTTACAGTTTCTTGCTGGTCAAGGAATATTTTAAGACGTTCTCGATACACACACACACACACACACACACACACACACACACAGCGCTGGATTAAACCGTTAAACAAAATGTGAACGTGCTTAGAGCATCAAGGGGAAGAGAAATAGCAAATAGTTTACACAGAAATAGTAAATGGTTTACGGCACAAAAGAAATTTAAACTTGTTAAAATGATATTCGAAGTGTTTTATATGATCGGAAATATGATGTCGAAATGTTAATGGTGTCATAGTGAGGATCTAATCAAAAACTTTGCAATATAAAAAGAAGAGAGAACTTTTCAAATCTAAATGAAATGGAAGCATACAAAAAAAAACGTTATTTTCCATTTTTTCTATTAATTTTGCTTCATTTTGAAAATTAAAATTTAGTTTTTGGTTTATTATTGCTTATATTTTGAATAACATATTTATGGAGGTATCTAAAACCATTTAAGTGTTTAGGGTTTCTATGGATCTTAATCTGTTGGTTTCCATCGACGAAATCAATCCCTGAATTTTGTTTGTGTTCTTGTTTTTTAAGTGTGGTACTTATTCTATCGGTCACTTAATCAACACTTATTGTCATGGGAGAGGAGGACAAACACAGACATATAAGCACACGCACACAAGAACACACACACACACACACACACACACACACACACATATATATATAATGCATATACAATGAGCTTCTATATAGTTTCCGTCTGACAAATTCACTCACTAAGCTTCGCTTAGCTCTGGTTTATAGTAGAAAACACTAACCTAGGATGCCGCCTAGTGGGACTGAACCTCGAGCGACATAGCCATTTTTACGCCTATACATACATGCGCGCGCTAACATAAATATATATTGTATGTGTATATGTAAGTATCTGTGTGTCTATCAGTAAGTTTATGAATATATTTATATGTTTATGTAGAAATATAATAATATTTTAATTATGATTATCATAATAGACACAAACAGCTGCCAGAATTATGTAATTTGTATTTGAAATAATGGGGAGTCATTAGAAAACACGTTCTCCACTCTCACATCCACCCACACCCACAAATCACGATAGACATTGTTCATTTTATATATGTATGTATATATATATATATATATGTATATATATATGTATATATATATATATGTATATATATATATATGTATATATATATATATGTATATATGTATATATATATATATGTATATATATATATATATATGTATATATATATATATATACATATATATATATATAATGAACAATGTCTATCCTGATTTGTGGGTGTGTGTGTGTATATATATATACATACACACACACGCACTTCTGTATTTGTATTTCTACCTCTGTGTGTGTGTGTGTATATATATATGTATATATATATATATATATATATATATATACACACGTATATGTGTATGTACATATAGACAAGTATAAATGCAAATACGTGTGTGTGTGTGTATCAATACCTGTCTATCTCTCCAACTCTTTCTCCTTTTGTCTGTCTCACACACATGCGAAGGATAGACTGAAGGTTATGCAAAAGTGGGCGTATCTTCTCTTTTTTTTTTTAGGAATTGTGGTTTGTTCAAATTAATTGTACATGTTGGTGGAGTAAACTCTTCCCCTCTACAAAGCTACTATTCAACATGCGACGGGGTGCTGAAAAGTTCCTGGCTTCCGACTTCTTTTACTGGGGTTAGGAAAGTGAAGGACCGCTGCAATAAGTCTGTGTGAATCTGAGAGGAGAACATGGTGAATGAAATCATAATTAACTGATCCTCCTCTTGTATTTTCTTTTACCCATAACCAGGAACTTTTTAGCACCATCTCCCAATCTTCATCACAAGCGATGTTTCTGTGTCGCCGTTGAACCCAAGTTTCGTATCCTTCTAAAGGAATACAGATTTGCAAAGTTGTACTCATTTTACAGCCACTTTGACTTCGTCTACGCCATCAAATCTTTGTCCCCGAAATTTGCTCTTCATTTGACGGAATTGGTGAAAGCCGGAAAGTGGATTGTATTATGGGTGGTGGGCACTGATCAGCCCAATTTGCTTCGGGCAACTATATTCTACTGTATTCTCGGTCCACCCAGTGTGCTCTGAGAGAATCTGATAAATGTAAACTGTGTTATATATGTATATGTGTCTTTGTATGTTTGTGCGTTTGTATGTGTTTGTGTTCATATCGTTTAACAACCGGCATTAGTTTGTTTACTTTCTAATAAGAGCAGGTTGATGTTATAAATGTGAGATTTTAAAATATGTATTGGTATGAATTTGTTCGACTTAAATCCACCAAGGTGGAACTCAAGTATGTCTGCAGTTCAATAACTGAAACCAGTAGAAAGAATCCGTTTCTGTGGGGCAGAAGAAGAAGCTGTCTTAATCAGTAAGAGTTTTGTACAAATGCTACAGGAAGTGTGAGTTGAAGAACCGGATACAAGTTTATATTCTTTGTTCATTGCGAACAAAAGCCTCAATTACGGTGACCTTAAGGAAGTAGTAAAAATATCACACACGATGAATTCCGTTCAGACAGCAAAGAAGATACCCATCGAGAATCGGTTTTAACGCGAGAGATCTTATCAAAATAACCTTGATGAAATAATTCCTGTTAATGGTACAAAACCCTCAACAGTCGACGAATTAAAGGCAGCCATTGAAGGCGAAAGCGCTCAAATAGCGAACGAGATATTGCTTGATGCTTGCGATTACATTGCTTCGTGTTATCAACAGTGCACTGGACTAGAATGGTCACCAAGCTGAAAATGAAATGTATTTTCATATACATTCACGAGTGATGGGAAGCAGGAGGCTGAATTGTACACTAGAATTGCAGGTGCTGGCACGGTAATCCGCTAGCCTCAGCGTTCGATCCTCAGAAGAGGAAAGGTTAACAAAATAAGCCTAACTTGCCGTTTTCAAATCGGCTGTCTTGCCTAAATGCCTATGGTCATGCATGTTGGGTAAAAACCGAAAGAAAGGACTTCTGGGGTAGCATTTCTTGATTGTGCTTAACTCGTAGACCAGGGAGTCTCTCGAGGTCGAACCGCTCTTTCATTGCGTTGTGAGGAGAAAATTCCTTTACAAGGTATTTTCATAAAGTAGATTTGCAATTATCTTAATAAAATTTAGCAAAATACATTTGTTGCATTTAATTATATTCTAAAGTAATATTTTTTTCTTTTGAAAATCAGAATTCATTTCAGTATCTTGTATAAGCATCAAATAACTTCATAAAAGAGGGGAGGTAGGTTTAAAAATCCCGCTTTGCTACCCTCAATTCGGTTTTGTGCCAATCCTCATTTATGGCCATGAATGTTGGGTAAAGGCCGAAAGAGTACGATCGCAAATACCAGCGGCCGCATTTGAGTTTCGTCCGAAAGATCTCTTGAGTAACGTTACTCGACAGGTTGCGTAACTCGGAGATCAGGGAATCTTTCCAGGTCGAGCTACTAGTTCGCATTGAGAGGTCATGACTCCGATACTACGGATAAGTGGTTAGAATGTCACGGGAAAGAATCGCCAAGCCAACCAGCAGGAGATGTAGGGGTAGACCAACAACGATATGGTTGAACAACATCCATAGACTCAGTTGTTCATGCTTGACAATCCATCTGGAAAGTGTGATGACAACTGCTTCTGAGAGGACGCCATGGAGGAGGTGCTGAGGGACTCTGTCTAGGGATAGGGTTAGGGTTAGGGTGCAGAGAAAATGGATGGATAGGAATAATTCCTGCATCAAAGTGGACTCTAAGAAAATTGAACCGAATTTTGAACGATGTCTCAGAGTGAAATGATTGGCAAAGGTGGCTTCGAATTATTAGTGGGAAGACTTAGAAGTTTGGAAGAAGGGAAAGCAGATAATCCTTCATGCCTTTATCCATTTAAAAAAGTTTTTTGCTAAAAATAAAAACCGAACCGAACTAAAAGAGCAACTTTTCACTTTTTGTGCGTTCGCATTTTCTCGTTACAGAAACTAAAGGAAGAGCGTATATATTTTTTCTTATGGAATTACGTAGAGTTTTGTTCAAAGAAATTTTTTCACTATCAGCGTAGGGGCATTTACAACCTACTGTACTTTGGAATGAGTTACTATTTCTTTCAATAATTCGAAGAATTTACCTGCATAAAAAAAATAACTTTTACCTTCATCTCATTACGAAGA
>NC_142953.1:29671238-29677137 GCF_046866305.1 Octopus bimaculoides
ATGATGAATGATAGTGGTGATGATGGTAATGGTGTTGATAAAGATGGTGACGATGATGATAGCGATGGTGGTAACGGTGATGACACCCCACTTATGTAATGTGGGGTCTTGAATTAAGCAAAACTGGTTACTAGGAGGATATTCTTGCTGTTGTGACCCTGGTTTTTTTAGATCAATGCCCCATCCAGATATTTTCTCGAACATTCCATCATCTCGTAAAACTATATCTTTCAATAATCTTCCTTATGTTCAAGATATGTTTAATATGACAAAGATCTGACTGCTAGTTTTAGAAGGTCGAGTCGACCACGTAGAAACTTGGCATTCTTTGCTCGCACATTCTGTTGAGGAAAGATTCTTTTTTTAAAGATTTTTGTCCCTAATAAGGCGAGGGTAAGGAGTTCCAGAGAGCAGAAGTTCGAAGAAAGAAGATATTTCAGTAGAAGGACTTACGACTAACAGGAAGCTCAACAGAGGAACAATGCACTGGGAAGAGAAGCAGGTGACATGTCTAAATGTATTGACAGGGGATAATAAGCCAGAAAGTTCAGGAGAACAATGACCGTAGAAAAATTTATAGAAAAGACGCAACGACGATGAGCCAAAGACACGACCAAGTAGAAAGGAGAGGACCCACCTAGTTAAAAACAGTTAGAGGAGACGCCAGCTCAAAGATGTCACCACAAGAAAGAGAAAAAAAATCTGACGTTTCGGATAGTGTCCTTTCACCAGACAGCGGTTGCCCACTACGGAAGAATGTTTTCTATACCCTCTATATTAGTACAAATACCCGAGATTATTCTTAAACACCAATTTCCGTACACGATGCTTACATCTTTGAATGTTATACTACTGTCTAACCTTTGTTGTCTGGAATGCCGAAAAAATAAATAAATAAAATTGCTCGAGATTCTATATTATAGTTGTTGTTTTTGTTGTTGTTATAAATGTGTAATTGATTTTTTTTTTTTTTTGGTTCCTTTTCTTTCTTTTTTTTTCTTTCTTTGCTTAGCAGTTTAGCTGCCAGGGAGATATTCCTTTCGAAACCTCTAAGCTACTATCTTTGTCTACGAGATAAAAGAAGTCTACGTCGTCGTCATCATCATCATCATTTTCCTCCTCCTCCTCATCATCTTCATCCCCATTATCACTAGTTTCTCCATCAATGCCATTATCATCATCCACCACCACCTCCACACCATCATCATCAATCAACACCATTATTATCGCTGGCACCTCCAATTTCTAATTCCGACAACGAGGGTAAACCATACTATGTGGTCGCTTCTCAGGTTAGTAATAGCAGCCAAATCTCCCTCAAACTCCACTTTACCAATAGGTTTGAAGAGGGCCAGATCACAATTGATATCGTTCCAGGTACTCTTAAACAAACAGGATTGTCGCAGCTGGTATGTCTCTGATAACAGCTGTCTTCGACCAGAATGTGCCTTGGGTTAAACAACAAAAGCAACAATAGTAATGATTGAGCTTTTGCTCAATCGTTCAGTCGGCTAGAAATTGCAGCCAAAGTCCCTCAAAACACACCCTTCTTAGAAAAGAAGGGTATATTCACTTAAATAGTCTGTGTATTGTGCCTTGGGAAAAGGCGTGTTGGTCACGGCTGGAAATTCTTTGGTTTGCTTCATTAGAATGAGTTAGGGATAAACAACAAAAAATCGGTAACATCGCCATCACCACCACCACACCCACCATCACCACCCACCAATAACAACAACAACACTAATAACTCTGCCACCATTATCATCCTCACTATTACTACCACCCACAACATTGTCATCACTATCACTCTCATTATCACCCCACCTCTACCACGAGCCCTAACCACCCCCAACAGCAACACCAATAACATCACCGTAACCATCCACCACTAATACCATTACCGACAACAACTTCTCCATCGCAACCATCATCACCCCCACCGCCCCAGCAACCACCACCACCACCATCACCACCGACGCCAGCAGCAACATTGCTTCTACCCTGCCACCACGAACTTCATTACAACCACCACCACCACCACCGCCGCCGCCTCCACCAGCAGCAACACCCCTACCCACCACCGCTGTCGCCGCCCCCCGCCACCCGTATCAACACCGCTTCCACCCTGCGTTTATTAAAACACTGTTCTGCTGAAGTGCACTCAGTATCAGCCACCAGTCTGGTTGAGGCTGTGAATTCTAGAAATAAGACAATCCAACCACGCCCCTCACCCCTTCACAGACACCCCGAGCACATTTGAGAAATTTTGATTCTCTGAAATTCTGTCTGCGGCGTAATTCTAGTGTAGTTCATTGCTACCACTCAGAACTCCTATCATCACCACCGCCTTTACAATGGACCCTTCCGCTTTCTATTATACGAACGGCCTCTTATTCACCGAGTTGAACGGAGCAATTAGTAGGTGTTTAAAAATTTTCTAATTGGAAGGCAAAATAGCGAACATGTTTCGCTGGTATTAGATGTCATCGGGGAAGCATATTCTAGTCAATTGGCAAGACTAGGAACTAGATTTGAACGAAAATACCTCATCGCTGTTGCTTTTTGTCAACGTAGAACACTTGCTTCCTTTAAATTATGTTTCTCATGACACAGGTGATCACTTAGATACATATACATGTATATATATTTATATACATCTTACTCCCTCAACTGACACCGAGATGAGAGGGTCAGTATACCATTATATACCATTTGTGTGAAAAATCTTAAATGTTGAATATTAGTTTTAATTCACCAGATGAAAACGTTTTTACTTCACATTATGTAATTGATTTTTTTCCTCAGTAAAAAACACGTTTGAAATAGCTGTAGTGAACATCTGCCCATCTGTGTTATTATTATTATTATATATATATGCGTGCGTGTATATTTGTATGCATTTACATATATGCTTGTGTGTGTGTGTAGAACAAAGGGGATCTTTTTGAAGCTTATAACGTCAGTACACCAAAACGCCACATTTGTCAGTTTTATACAGTTCAATTCTTGCCGCCTCCAGCGAGCGATGATGTATAAAACACGCATTTTATCTGTCTTTCTCTTCCCTTCCCTATACCCCTTTCGTCACCTCACTCGCTTCCTCTCCTTCTATGTCTGTCTATGTCTCTCTTTCTTTCTCTCCCCCCTCTCTCTCTCTCTTCATCCAGATTTTGCGATACCAGGCAGCATACCAATATGTGACCCAACTCATAGACCCTTATTGTGTAGCTTCAGATCGGCTTTGATAGAATAGAACTCTGATCAAAGACATTACGTCCATGACCATCCCGTCTACTGTACATCTCGAACAACATTAGCCAAAACGTGTTTTTCTTTAAGAGAGCAAAATGTGAAAGGGATCTTGTTGCTGTTTCTACCACTAAAGTGGTCTCCTTCGTTGGCTAATTTATATCAGGGTCCCACTAACACTCTGTGGTCCCGTTAAGGAAGAATGTACGAGCTGCATTTTATTTCTCTCATATTGAGAGAAGACAAAGAATGTCCCCTAAGATACTTTGTTTTACATGTCCCTGAAGAAAAGGAGTGCTATCATCAGATTAGGGACCAGCTCCGAATCTTTGTAACAGAGAATCGGCTTAATTACGTGTACATGAGGACCAGTTGATGCGGTATTAAGTCTTCTTACCATCTGAGAATAGGAACAATGAATATGAATCCAGCTTCCACAATGTCTTCCCATCTATCCCATCCCTATTTCGTTCCTCGTAAGATCTGGCGTGACCATCCCGAAGAATCAGACTTAGGATACACATGATCCATAGGTCTCATATGGCCGGAACATAGCCCGATTTACATTGGGTTTACAACACTCTCCACTGCCTTGGACGGGAAGCCAGTCCGTCGTAGCTATTGCTGGAACTCACGGCTGAGTGGATTAGAGCAACGTGATGTGTGAGAATACAACGCACCACCTGATCTGGAAATCGAAACCACCGTCTTTCGATTGTGAGTACAACACTTCGACCACTAGGCCAGGCGCCTTCAGCCGAGGGCTAGCAAGAAAAAGGAACGTCGAAGATGTGCATTGGGATCGAACCGACATACAAACACACGAAAGAACAACCAAACACACACCGACAATAACACATTGTCGTGACTGTCTAACTTGCTAGAAACAGCAACCAAATCTGCTTGAAATCACTCCGCTAAAGCTATAAATGAGGCAAAAAATGGACCAAGTTGTCGTATATACACTTAGACTGTTGGGATGGTCACGGTTATTCCAGCCGCGACCATCTCAACTGATCATAGGTCTACTTGATCAGGATTCACTTCGAGGCCAAACTATAATAACAATAACAACAGAAACAAAATCCAAAGAAATCTCCTGGAAATTTTCCTTCGACGTACATTTACGATTGGTCGACTTCCCGTCACGTGTCATGTCTGACTGTTCCATTTGGCAGACGACACCCAGAAGATAAGACATAACAACTGTTACCTTGTTTGAAGTAATGTTTCACACATTCTGACTGAAAGATAACTTTTTCGAGCTTCAGGCTTCCTTCTCTTCTTCTTCTTCTTCCTCTTCTCTCTCCAAAGTATGGTAGGAATTTCTATTACTGGCACCGAACATCCTTTCCACGGCTGCTTCTTGTGTTTATTTTCTCTGCAATATATGCAATTCTGCACACACACACACACACAGATACACACACACTCTCTCTCTCTCATATATATACATATATATATTTCTCTGCATCTTCACTCCTTTTTTTCCCCTTTTTCTTTCTCTCTTCCTTCCTGACTTCCTTTTAATTCTTCTTTCTGACACACACAGAAGTGTGTATGTATATACACAAGCGTGTACTTTGTGTGTGTGTGTGTGCATGCATGGAACTTTTATTCATCTTTGACGCTTTGCGTACCCTATGTGTCTATCTATCTCTCTCTATCTCTCTCTATATATAATCTATCTATCTATCTATCTATCTATCTCTCACAATATATATATATATATATATATATACATATATATATAAACAGTGGTAGCTGTTTATTGCAGTTACAATGTTATGAAACGGTTATTGTTATCAGAATTAGTGGTTCTCTAGCACGCTCAGGAAATCGTTATTCCCTCTCCGGTTAATGTGATCAGCTGGTTAATGCTATCGAAGCGTCTCCGTACTAAAATTACCGCAATAAACAGCATCCTCTCTCTCTCTCTCTCTATCTCTCTCTCTCTCTATCTCTCTCTCTCTATCTCTCCTCTCTCTCTCTCTCTTCTTTCTCTCTCTCTCTCTCTAACTCTCTCTCTCTCTTTCTCTCTCTCTCTCCTTTTCTCTCTCTCTCTCTTTCTCTCTCTCTCTCTCTCTTTCTCTCTCTCTCTCTCTCTCTCTCTCTCTCTCTGTGCGTGTGTACACGTATACAGAGAGAGAGAGAAAGAAAGGGAGACATGCATACATACATATATATATATATACACACACAGATAGATAGATAGATAGGTATACAATTTATCTCTCTACTCATCTAAAATCTCTCTCACATCCATCTCATTAACCTATATATGTTTATATATTTAAATACGTTATCTGGCTATCAAAGTGAATCAGTTAACTACACTGTCTGTCTGTTTATATATCCAGCTATATCGCGCGGGCGCGCCCGCACACACACACACACACACACACACACACACACACAATCCAGCTTCTCGCTCGCATATCTTGTTTATCTCTTTCTTTCACCCCTTGCCTCTCTCTATCTCACATACACCTCTCTCTCTCTCTCTCTCTCTCTCACATACATACATTTTTCTATATGCCTCTCCTTCACTGACACATCCTTTCCATGTCTCTCCCTTTCTCTCTTTATCCCTCTCACCCCTATCTCTCTCTCTCATACACCCTTTATATATTCCTGCCGCCTCTCATAT
>NC_142953.1:29682637-29707637 GCF_046866305.1 Octopus bimaculoides
AAAAGACTAAGATAGCATGAGAGAGAAGGGGGGACAGAAAATTAATGAGAATAAGAGATAAAGGAAGAAAGAAAGAGCAAGAGAGAGAAACAGCGTTTGGGTTATAGTAATAGAGACAGTAAAAGTTGGGAAGAGAGAGAGAGAATGATAGAGGGAGAGAAATAAAGGAGAAGCGTGGTAAAGAGTGTGAGAAAGGAGACGGTAATGGCCAGCTGTGATAGATTGTGACTATTTTAGGTTTGCCTGTTTCTTTTTTTCTTTTTTTGTTTCTCTTCTTTTCTTTTCATATTTATAATTTCTCTAAACATTATAATTCTATGTTAGAACTGGCTTGCTATTTGATGTTTATTTATACAAGAAGCACATTAATAATTATATTTCATCGAAAAATATATAAAAATCATTGCGGAAATCGGAAAGGTTGTTATGTTGTATTATTATTATTATTATTATTATTAACGAATTAATAAATGCAGTTTGTCAGCTTGTATTATTGTGTTCCTCAGAGTGTGTGTATCTGTATGTATGTATGTATGTATGCATGTGTGTATGTACGCGGTGTGTGTGCGAGAGAGGATTTAAATGTATATTTTCAAGACATGAACGAATCTTCGTTTCTATGCAACGTATTAAATTTATGTGCTGGGAAGAGAAAGAAAGAACAAAACTAAGGAAAGAAAGAAAAAGGAAGAGACAACATCGTAAAGAGTTTGCTGTTACAAAATCATAAAGTTTCAGCAACATGCCAATGTAATATATATATATATATATATATATATATATATATACATATATATATATATATATATATATATATATATATATATATACATATATAGTTGTGAGGACCGAATATTGAATATATATATAATCTTGTGTATTAAAAAAAATTCGCTTTGAAACCGTGTGGTTTTGAGATCAGTCCGTACTCTGCCGCTCTTGAGGGCAAGTATCTTCTCTCTCTTTCTATCTCTATCTATCTATCTATCTCTGTACACACACACACACACACACACATATACACACATGTATATATGTTATAGTCACACACTGATGGATACTCTAATATAGAGCTAAATCTTTCCCCATAGAACCACTCCATTTCATCGCTTCATTATAATATGGAGCTGCTTTGAAGAAGAAACATATACTGCATGAAATACTGGATATAACCGTATACTAACATATTTAAATGAGTTATTATTGGCTGTCAGATAAAATCTGATTACAAAAATTACAATAATGATAAATATTCAGATGGTGGAAAAATACATACGAAAAATAAATTGGGTTTAATGTCCAATTCACTCGTAATGGGAATACAAGTATACAGCTAAATATACGTTTAAAACTTATTAGACATTAGATAAGTATTTTGCAGAAATACCATAAAAATTATGAGATATTAATAGGAATAATAATGTTAAATTATTTTTCATTTGTTAAAATTTCGCTGCATAAATAGTAAACATTGATGATGTTGATGATGATGATAATAAAATGAAGTAGATCTCTTTATCGAATACTTAAAGTTCGCCCATTTGTTTTAACTACAGTAAATCATCCATGAAATCGATAGTTTGTTGTGCGAAAGTATTTATAGCTTAAATTTCGTTCCCTAAAGATTATGCCGTGTTGATTGAGAATTATACTTACCTATATACATGCGCGCGCACACGCACACAAATTCACGAGTGCAAACGCACGTGAAACTCTGAATAACCCTTTTTCCAGCTTTTCTAAAACCCCTTATTTTAGTCTTCCATTGAGGCGGCGAGCTGGCAGATTCGTTGGTATGGCATGGAATTTTGAGGGGTGAGAGGAAAGTCAGATGCATCGCCCCCCAATGCTCAATTTGCACTTATGTGATCGACCCCAGCTGCATTCGAACGCAGAACATAAAGGACGGGAAAATGGCGTTAAGCATTTTGTTTCGGCGCGCTACCGATTCTACCAGCTCGATACCTTCCTTCATTAACAATAATAATGGTTTACAATTTTGGTAGAAGACCAGTTGTTTCAGGGGAGGCGGGAAGTCGATTAGAGTACCCCAGTGCATAGCTGGTACTTATTTTATTGACACCGATTCCTCCAGCTCTCACTCTTTTTTAATAATAATATTTTTATTTTGATAATAATAGTCTTTTCTACTATAGGCACAAGGCCTGAAATTTGAAAGGAGGAGGGGTAGGTCGATTGCATCGACCCAAGTGTTTCCCTGGTACTTAATTTATCAACACCCAAAGGATGAAAGGCAAAGTCGACTTCGACGGAATTCGAACTCAGAACGTAGACACAGACGAAATACCACCTAAGCATTTCGACCGTCATGCTAACGATTCTGCCTTATTATTAATAATAATAATAATAATAATAATAATAATAAAATTGGCTTCAAATTTTGGCACAGGGCAAGCAGTTTTAGAGTAAGACAAGTTGATTATAGCGACCCAGTTCTTGACTAGTGTTTATTTTATTGACCTCAAAAGAATGAAAGACAAAGTCAATTCCAGCAGAATTTGAACTCAAAACGTAAAGACCGAAATGCTGCTAAGTATGTTGTCCGGTATGTTAACCATTCTACCAGCTCTGCCTTTTTTTAAATAATAATAATAATAAACAACCTACTGCTGGCAAAAATCCTGAAAATTCCTTCGACTCCAGTGCTCAACTAGTATTTCTTTCATCGACCCTGAATGCATGAAGGTCGTCCCCGGCAGAAATTGATTTCTGAGCGTAAAGACGGGCAAAATGAAGCTAAGCATCTTTGCCCGATGTGCTAACGATATTACCAGCGCACTCAGTTTCTTTTCTGCAATTACTACAGATTGTGCGTGCGTGCGTGCGTGTGTGTGTATGTGTGTGTGTGTGTTGTTTTCGTTATTTTTTTTTATTTTCATATTTTTCTCTATATTTTATCTCTGTGTAGCTTTTTTTTTTATTTTCTCTTATCGCTTCTTGTAGACAAGTGTCAAGAGGATTATGAATACTACAGAATCCCTGCAAAGTATATTTCCATTAATCTAAACGTACATATATATATTTACACTTTCAACATACATTTATATATACATACATCAATTACTCTTGCATACATACATACTTACATAGGTACGTGAAGATGTATATATGCATATTTATATATATAATCAGCTGCCACTCACACGCATCTATTCCTTTTCAGCGTATATACATACTTTCCATGTATTTATATTCACTCTCAACATACATTTACATATAATCGAAACATACGTTTACATAACTCCCAACATATATGAAAGTACAAACACAAATATATATTATATATATATGCGCATGTTTGCATGTATTGTCAACTGAAAACTAGACGAGTTAGCAGAAACTTCGAAGTCACTGTACATGCGTATATATATATATATATATATATATATATATTCGTATGCTCATAAATACACACTCACCATACATATATACACACTGTTCAGATTATGTTTATTTATTTTATTTATTAAAAAAGCATCTTGTTCAGTTTCTAGTTTTTTTCCATATTAGCAATTTTATAAGTTTATGTCAAACGAATTCAACACAGTTAATTTTTTTCCAGCTCGTTTGGATGTCGTAGTTATTCTACTTGTTATTGTCGCTGCCGTTATTTCTTTTTTTCTTTTTTTTTTTTGTCATATTTATAAATTTTCTTTCCTGTTAGTTGTTGTTTAGATTTGTTTGTTGTTTGGGTTGTTGTAATTGTTAAAATTCGTTATCGCCATACTTTTTTTTTTTTTTTCAATTTCTTTAAATATTTCTCCACCGCCAGCAACACTTGTTGAAGCCTTATTTCCGTTTCCGGTTCCAATGCAGATGTGACATTTTTTTTCTATCATTCCTTCTATTTTGGTATGTATTAAGAAAATTGATGTTGGTGCATAGTAGTAGTGGTGGTGGTGGTGGTTAAGATGAACTGACAGAATCGTCAGCACGCTGGAAAAAACGCTTGGCATTTCGTCTGCCTTTACGTTTTGAGTTCAAATTCTGCCGAGGTCGACTTTGCCTTTGAACCGTTCGAGGTCCATGAAATAAATACCACTCGAGCTCTGGGGTCGATGAAATTAACGAGACCCCCTCCTCCAAATTTCAGGCATTGTACCTATAATAGAAAGGATTATAAATATTACAATTATTTATTATTTCGCTATTGCATGCTAATTTAATTGTATTTTGTCATTTCGTCCATGCTTGCGTTCTGAGTTCAAATTCCGCCGAGGTCGACTTTGCCTTTCATCCTTTCGAGGTCGATAAAATAAGTATCAGTTGTGCACTGCAGTCGATGTAATCGACATACCCTCCCCCCTTAAATTGCTGGCCTTGTGCCAAAATTTGAAACCATTATTATTATTATTATTATTATTATTATTATTATTATTATTATTATTATTAAAGCGATTAGCTGACAGTCTTCAGTGCATCGAATCATTTCTCCTGGTTTTTTACGTCCCGAGTTCAAATTCCGCCGAGGTTAACTTTGCCTTTCATCTTTTTGAGGTCGATAACTTAAGCACAAGTGAAATACTGGGGTCGATTTAGTCCTCTCCCTCAAAAGTTCACGCTTTGTGCCGTTAGTAAAAAGGATTATTATTATTATTATTATTATTATTATTATCCTTCAACGCTATTGTCGTCTTTGTTACTTTTAGCTGCTTTTGTTGTTTTTACTCGATTTGTTCCCATTTATTGTTGCGCCTTCGCAAAGTATGGGTTGAGCTAGTTCACTTCTTATTCTAGAAGACAAAAACGGAAGAATGCAAGAATACAAAATAGCAACAACAAACGACAAGAATACAAGAACACAAGAATAGAGTAACACGAGAACGCAAGGAATACATGAATATATGAATAGAAGAATACTAGGATTCAACAACTGAAGATAACGTGAAGATCGACATAAAGGAATATATGAATAGAAAAATACATTAGCACAAGAATGCAAGAATATAACAGAGGAATACAAGAATACACCAAGAGGACAAAACATACAAATGTTGAAGAATAAAAGACAAGCAAGAATATGTGTATATACTCTTTTACTTGTTTCAATTATTTGACTGTGGCCATGCTGGAGCACCGCATTTAGTCGAGCAAATCGACCCCCAGGACTTATTCTCTGTAAGCCTAGTACTTATTCTATCGATCTCTTTTGACGAAACTAGGTAAACACACCACCATCGGTTGTCAAGCGATGTTGGGGGACAAACACATACACACAAACATAAATACATGTATATATATACACGACGGGCTTCTTGCAGTTTCCGTCTACCAAATCCACTCACAAGGCTTTGGTCCGTCCGAGGCTATTGCAGAAGACACTTGCCCCAGGTGCCACGCAGTGGGACTGAACCCGGAACCATGTGGTTGGTAAGCAAGCTACTTACCACACAGCCACTCCTGCGCCTATCCAGATACAGAATATATAAATGCAGGCATCATGGTCGTGTGGTTAAGAAGCTCGCTTTGCAATCACGTGATTCAAATTCAGGGTATATATGTATGCACACATACACACACACACGGTGATGAGACACGTAATTACTCTACAAGATGCACATTAGTAACCATTAACAAGTTTTCTCTTCACTAACTGCTCACCAATTAATTATATGATGTAAAATTATTTAGGACTGCAGGACATGTGTCTATAAAGTGAAAGAATAGCCCAATAGAAAGAATGAACATGATTTCCACTCTATGACTGTTCTGTAACAGAAGACATATCATCTCGTAGCGTGTCTTCTGTTACAGTACCTTCTGTTTCGAGAACTGTCTTTCTCATCAGAGAGTGTACGAAGCCAGAATTCCTTTGTGAACAGTACTACCAGCTGATTACAAGTCTATCCAGAGAGAACAAATGTGTCGAAAAACAAACACTTGCATAAAAAAAAAAACGGATGAAATAGCTGAGCAAGAAAAAAAAATATCACTACCTCAAACTACTCACACACAGATACTAAGATAAGAAAACACACACAGACACACACGCATATATATATATATATATATATATATATTTGCATATACATATTAAAATATCTATATTGATATAAATATTTATATGACAACGTCTGTCTGTAGATTGTAATTCTAAATGTGACAGATGTAATATTGACACGGACATTGCTCAATGAAGGCGGATTAAATTTAATGTAGTTGAATTTTCGAGTATGTTGTGTGTCTGGTGGTGGTGATGGTCGTGTATGTGGGCCTATGGGTTGCCTGTGTGGTGATGGTGATGCGTGCCTGCGATGTATGTGTATGGTTGTCTTAATTGGATCGTTTCTTTGTTCTTTTCTATGTAGGTAGATCTAAACATACATACACGTACGGACATAGACACAACAAACACACCCACACAACCATATACACGCATACATATAAAGCATGTGTGTATGTGTCTATACATTCGCACACACACGTATTCATCTATAGACATGCATACATTATTTTTATAGTAATCGAAAGAGCTCCTAACATATGTTGTAAAGTTTGATATTTATCAGCAGGTATGTTAATGTGTGTGGTGTGTTTGTAACTCACATCGTTGCTACTCCGAGGTTTCTACCACATGCTGCCGTTCATGCATATCTCTTTTTTCTTTTTGTTTGTTTGTTCCTTTCTCTCTCTCTCTCTTTCTCTCTCTCTCTCTCTCTCTCTCTCTCTCTCTCTCTCTCTCTCTCTAACACACACGTGTATATGTATGTGTGTGTGTCGGAAGAAAGAGTCATAACTTGTCGGATGCTCCTTTGAACGCACAGGCAAAACTCCAGGGTGTCAAGAGACTTGACGCAACCCAAATACGATAACATTATATATATATATATATATATATATATTTATTTATTTATTTCTTATTCTGGATTAAGGAGACATTCTCCATGGCCTCTGAAAGAATCTGCAATCATGCTGAAATTAATGCTCTTAATTTTCTGCCTAAATTGTTGCGCGTCGACACCTGCTGGAGTAGAGCAACGAGAAGATTACTGAAGGTCGATGTTTCGGAGAGTAAGTACTGGGTTTAACACTCAGAGGAGGACGAGAATTTTGAAAGCACCAATTGTGATGCGAGCTGGAAGCTTGAAGGTGTCGGAGAAGATGCTAAATTGGTGGACATACGAGGCCAGTCAGTTCCATGGAACGGAGGTCATTAAAGTAGCTTTAGGAAAGACAGAGAAAGGAGACAATACACATTTTGGAGTGTGTCCATTAGTGATAGAAGATCAGCTTGTTGAATGGCCCTTCTCAGGGTGCAGAAAACAAACGCAGTAATGAAAACATAGGAGTCCAAAATTTCAGGATTGCCGGTTCGTATTCGGCCCGGAATACTTTTAGTTTACTTACGGAGTCAGCCTGATTCTAAAATGGTATATGTTGGGCTATCATACCATTTGGTATGATAGCCCAAACACACATATATGTATGTATGTATTAAAGAAAGGAAAAAAAATAATAAAACAAAAATGATAGTGTTCAGCAGTTGATTCAGTATGCTGGCCACAGGAATTTCTTTCCAGGAAAGTTGTACATCAACTCCGTCTTTCTTTCACATACCCTCCCCCCCTCTCTCTCTCTCTCTCTCTCTCTTTCTCTCTCTCTCTCTCTCTCTCTTCTCTCTCTCTCTCTCTCTCTCTCTCTCTCTCTCTCTCTCTCTCTCTCTCTCTCTCAGTATTACTCCCATTACCACCATCAACACTACTACTTTTAATAAAACATCAACTCTCCGTAATTTTTTTGTCTCGCCCCAGCACGAGGAAGTGTGATTGAATAGTGAGAGATGGGGTCAAAGTGTGACACAGAAACTAGTTTTCGCATTCATTATATTAGATGTATGTACAGATACATACATACATATATATTTATATTATGTATGTATGTATGTATTCATATACACAGATAAATATAGGTAGAACCTGACGAAAGACGCGAAAATATCAACGTCGTTGCTTTGAAAGTCATTTTGTGAACGCCCACGAATAAATTTTATTTCCTCAACAAATAATTATACATAGATTATACATATATAATATATTACTGCTTTATTATCTCGTAACCACTAATTCAATATGCTTAACACATCATCATTTAGTCTTATCAACACTCTGACAATGATTTGTACAAATAGATCAGATGTTGTTATCTATGAAAGGCTAATACACCTCATATTATATTCAAATTTCGTTCAATAAATCCGACATCGGTCTCAGATATTGCTTAATAGAGCAGACATAGTCCTTAAATTAAAGATAACAGACTAGACATTGGCATCAAAGATTGTTTAATATACGAGATATTTTCCACAAATATTAGCTAATAAACCTGACATTTTCGCCAATTATTATTACCTTGTAGGAACAGACGTTTATTACCTTGATTTTCTTTTGTGAAATAATACATTATATTCGGAGACGTCAAACTTGTGAAATACAAAGCAATAGTTTAGTTAAAGCTAATGTATTTAAAGCTGGAAGAAAAAGTTATGCGGTGATATATATATATGTATATATATACATATATATGGAGAGAGAGAGCGAGAGCAGGATATATTGACATGTACCTGTTTAAATGAGTATTATGTGTTTCTGTATGTGTATGAATAATTATATATGCATGTGTGTGCGTTCATCATACGCCTGTGTAAATAAATATCACCTAAATCTGCATATTTCTGAGAGTGCCTTCCTTCCCGCAAAAGGTGTAGCATTGCATATGTATATTTATCTTTTGGAAGGTAATCTTTTCTGTGTATTTAAATACTTTCCGAAATAAAGATACACCCTCATTTTAAAGGCTCCGATGAAAATATAAAAATGATGCACAAACACTCAGCTCTCAGTGAACTGCAGAAACACATGTAAGATAATGAAGTTGATTAAATAATTCCTGTTCCTTTGTCATTTAAATAAGTCATATATATGTATGTGTGCGCAATTTTATATATATATATATAATATAGGTTCAGTCGTGGCTGTGTGATAAAAAGCTTGCGTTCCGACCGCATGGTTCTGGGCTCAGTCCCATCGTGTGGCACCTTGGGTGGGCAAGTGTCTTCTACTGTAGCTTCGGGCCGACTAAAGCCTTGTGAGTGTATTTCGTAGACGGAAACTGAAAGAAGCCCATCATGTGTGTATATATATATATATATATATATATATATATATATATATATATAATGTTAGCACGCCGAGAGAAATGCTTAGCGGTATTTCGTTTATCTTTACTTTCTGAGTTCAAATTCCGCCGAGGTTGACTTTGCCTTTCATCCTTTCGGTATTGATAAATTAAGTACCAGTCGCGTACTGGGGTCGGTCTAATCGACGGACCCCCCCCCCCCCCAAAAAAAAAAAATTTCGGGCGTTGTGCCTAGAGTAGAAAAGAATATTTCAGGATTAGGACTCTTTCGTCAAGAAATCGGCGGAGGAAACGTGTTGTTTGCTGACTTCTCTGCTTGCTCTCTCTCTCTTTCACGCTCTCTCCCTTTCTCTCTCTCACTCTCTTTCTCTCACTCTCTCTCTCCCCCTCTCTCTCTCACTCTCTCTCCCCCCTCTCTCTCCCTCTCTCTCTCACATTCTCTCTCTCTCTCTCTCTTTCTTTCTACCTCTCTCTCTCTCTCTCTCTTTCTCTCTCTCTCTCTCTCTTTCTCTCTCTCTCTCTCTCTCTCTCTCTCTCTGCTGAAGAAAATAGGCGCGAACGACGAAAATATGCAACAAAGGAAATAAACGGGTGAAACCCCGCTTCATCGGGTGGTGGTGGTATCCACAACTTAAGTCAGAACCCCTAGTAAAAGTGGTATCAACTACCACCGGAAACGTTTGGTAGGGGTTAATACAATGAAGATGAAGCATAGAAGATAAGAAACCTAGATGTTTTAAGTTTTTGAGATTAGGGGCGGAAGCAAGTAAAAATCCTTTTTTTTTTTTTGATAAAAATCAGTGCAGCCATGGCTATGCAGTTAAGAATCTCGTTTTGAACCAGTGATTTCGGGTTCACTTCCACTACGCTGAACCTTGGCTGTCTGCTGTTATAGCCCCTGGCTGACCAATATCTTGTGAGTGAATTTAGGAGACGGAAACCGTGTGAAAGCCCATCATGTCTACATATGTATGTACATGTGCGTGTTTGTGATAATCTCCTTATAGCTTGACAACCGGTGTTGGTTTGTTTACGTGTGTAACTTAGCGGTTCAGTAGAAGACACTGCTAGAGTAAGTACTAGATTTTCAAAAGTTAAGCACGGGGTGGGGCGATTTGTTCGACTAAGCCTTTTCAATGCTTTGCTCCAGCAAGGCTGCCGTCCAGTGACTAAAACAAGTAGATTTTGAAAAATCTATGAAAAACTATTTGATTCTTTGCTTCTGAAACGAAGAAAAGAAATATATTTGTGTGTGTGTGTGTGTGTGTTTGCTTATTTGTCTTTCATCTTTGGTAAGGACCAACCGAGTTTCATTGATCTTACTCTCATTATCTCAGTGAAATGCTTAAATATCACCATCATGTTGTTGGTACCTCTTAGTAGACAGCAAAATGACTGTGGGAATAAAATTACAATTATAAACATCGCCGGATTTATAATCGTTTCACGGTTAACTCCCCGTTACGTAACTATATTATTCCTAGCATGCTGTACATATCTAGGTTGATTTTGTTTTTGGATTATATTTTTTATTTTGCTATAAATAAATTTTCCATATTCATTTATTTTTTTTAGTGGTGACGGTGGTGGTGGTAAATTCCATATAAAATAACGCAGGCTCAAACATATATATACATACACACACAGATATATATATTAAGCAGGTTAATTTTCCACTCCGGTTCTCTATGTATCTAAATTCATGTCAGATATTTCTGCTTACCGCCAATTATTGGTGGTGGTGTGATGGTTGCATTTTATTTTTATTCACTTATATATATATATATATATATACATTTATTCATTTGTTTGTTTGTTTGTTTGTTTATGGTAGGTAGGTATGTTGTGACGACGGTAATGGTGCGGTTAATTGTAGTGGCGATGTTAGTATCGGATCGGCGATGCTGGTGTTACCGTGGCTGTTACTTCGGTGGAGATGATAGTTGAAGTCTGTGATGGTGGTGGTGCAGGTGTTACTAGTGGCGACGGTACAAGAGGTAATGATGTTAGTCATAGCGGTGACATTTGTGGTGGTGGTTGGGATGAAGGGATGTTACAGGTGGTGGTGGCGGTTGCAGTGGTGCCGTTAGTGGTGCTAGTGACGTTATTAATGGTGATGTCGGTGGCGGGAATAGTGAAACTAGTGGTGAACAGTGTTAGCTGCAATAGTGGTATAGGTAGTAGTGGCATAGCAGTGGATAGCACTGTGTTGTAGTGTTAGCGACGGAAGGGCGCGGTGGAGACCATATATAACTTATTTACTTCTACTACTACCACAATTAATGCTACTACTACTACTACTACTACACTACTACTACTATTACTACTGCTGCTGCTACTAGTGGATATTTGTTTGTATGCTAGAACTTGTATGCACACACCACCACCACCACCGCCGCCGCCATTAGCATCGGAGCACCCGGTACCCACACACCACCTGTCTGTGTTAATAACACGCACGCACACACCCGAATCCACGTACACCCTTTGCAGGACGGGTGCCAAAATGTACAGCACCATTCCGTTGAGAGAACTTAATAATCATGAACAGAAAACATACTCTCTCTCAAAATCACACACATAAATACATACACATACCTCTATACCTACATATATATAGACACACACAGACACACGTATACACTCACACGCACACACACACATACCCGAATTCGAGGTTACCCTTCGTCCTTACTCCGAGTTTCGTATCTTCAGTTTTTGTTGTGGATTCGTGTGAATAAGTAAGTTCTATTGGTGTGTGTGAATTCCCCTCTCTCTTTTTATCTATCTATCTATATATATATATACATATATACATATATATGCACACACACACACGCACGCACACACATGCTTACACTTGTGCATACTGCACGTGTATGTATTAGAGAGTGAATGTTTGTGCAAATGGATAGATAGATAGATAGATAGATATATTTGGAAAGAATGGTTCGGAAGAATACTGTGAAAGAAGAGCCTAGCTTTGGCAGGTCTCTGTGCAAATTAGTTTCGTTACAGCAGACCGGTTGATGGCGAGACGAAAGATAAGACTGTTTTCACCGCTCACAGGATTATTGCTCTTGTTGAGAGATATATATCAGAAATGATAACGTTACCACACAAACGCGAGCGCACATAACACTCATAATACTAAGATATATGTACATACATAATACAACTATGTAGGTGTGTGTGTGTGTGTGTGTGTGTGTGTGGTGTTGCATTCATTGTACTTTTCACGCTTTTCTTAATAAAATATATTTACTATAATATTTTGCTTTCGTTTGATCTTCGTCCTCTCTCTCACACTATCTCTCTCTAAATATGTGTGTGGGTTTGTATATATGTCTATATATGTGTATACATATATATGTGTATATGTATGCGTATATATATATATATATATATATATATATATATATATATGTATATATATACGTATAGATATACATATACACACGCACACATATATATGCGTCTAGATATATATATATGCGTATAGATATACACATAAATATATATATATTATATATGTATGTATGAAATATTTGTATGTGTGTGTGTATGCCTTTTTCCTTTTACTTGCTTCACTTATTCGACTTATCGGTCTCTTTTGCTGAACTGCTAAGTTACAGGTTGGTGTACAATACCGGCAGTGGTGGAGGGACAAGCACAAAGACAGATTGACAGACAGACACACTCACGCACAGTCACACAAACGTAATTATACACGCACACACATACACACGACAGGCTTCTCTCACTTCGCGTCTGGCAAATCTACACACAAGGCTTTGGTCGGCCCGGAGTTATATTAAGACACTTGTCCAAGATTCCATGCAGAGTAGCAAGAGACCGACCCGACAAAAGTAATATGTTTAGGAGGGAGTCTCTACGCTACCAATTTTCGTGCTAAAAATATCAGCCAAATATCCCAAACGACATTTTGGATCGTGTCATCCTAAATCGACTGCGTCTGAAAATAATCTGGGATGGTCAATACTCAAATACCTCTGATCATAGGTTTGTTCTATGAGGGCTACCCTGGGGCTGAACAACTAAGATTAGTACTACAATAACAACTAGAACGAGAACAGTATCAGCAACAACAACAACAACAACAACGACAACATAGAAAACAACGCCAGGTGTTTACCGATGTGAAAATGTCACGACATAACATCCTCCGCTGTTCTCGAGAGCGAGAGTGTATTAATATGACAGAGAATTGAACGGCTCTATTAGATGAGGGTCTACAGGATGTGTAGTGGGGCTCACTGAGATTGCAAGAGGATTCGACCCGGAATTATAATAGAAGGTGCCGCACTACGAGTCTGAACCTGAAACCACGTGGTGATGAAGCGAGCTTCATAACCACTGAACCATGCCTAGTTGTTGAACTTGTTAGAACTAGCAGCCAAATCTCTCTATCCCTCATAGATGTGACGGTCACGGCCGAGATGCTGCTTATTCTAGGTCTACTCGACCAGTGCTGACCTTGCTGATCTAAACATCAACCATGAATATATTTATTTATTTATTTACTTAAAACACACATGGTCTTGGAGAAATTGGCTAGCTTCACGAATTTGGACAACAAAGACTAAGAATAAAAGTATATTAATTACCATAAAAGGTGAATTCTTGATGTACTGAAATTATCTTCGTTTCTAAAGATGGTGAACAAACGCTAGGTGGCAACTGCGACCGACTTCAAACGAAACGGAAATAATAATCTTAGAAATGAGAAGGAACTGCTATGCCATTAATAAAAAAGTAGTAGGTGTTCCCAGGAGAGAGAAGAGCTGTGGGTGTGTATTTCTACCTCAACAACTGTTAACAGCACAGCACTTGCTCTACCTTATCTCCCCCCAGTCATAAGACTTGAACATATATGCCTACATTACTAGAATGGCATTACCAGCAGCGATACTACTACTACTACTACTACTACTACTACTACTACTACAGTAGTAATATCAGCAACGGAAGCAGCAGCATTATTATTATTAGTAGTAGTAGTAGTAAGATGGCGAGCTGGCAGAACCGTTAACACGTCGGGCGAAATGCTTAGAAGCATTTCGTCTGTCTTCAAGTTCCGAGTTCAAATTCCGCCGAGGTCGACTTTGCCTTTCATCTTCTCAGGGTCGAAAAACAAGTACCAGTTGAGCACTGGGGTCGATGTGATCGACTTACGCCCTCCCCACAAATTTCAGGCCTTGTGCCTATAGTAGAAATTATTATTATTATTATTAAAATTATTATTATTATTATCAGTGATAGTAGCAGCAAAACTAGAAACATCTGCTGCAGTAATAGCAGCAGCAGTAGCTATGGTAACGTCAGCTTCAGCAACAGCAGTGCTAGTAGTAGTAATACTAATAGTAGTAGTAGTAGTAGCAGCCGCAAATTCATTGTTCGACGCACTGAGAATTCAACCGATCTACATTTACTCTTCTACATAATATTTTGTCTACATTATAAACAAAATGTTGGAAAAAAATCTAGACAAAAGAAACAGAAAATACAAAAGGCCAGAAAAAAATACATAAATAGTTCGCTGTTGTCTGACGTAACTAATGGATACAATATTGCTACTGAAAAGACAGAACTAATCTTTGAAAAAAAACACAGAAAACAAACACAGACACACAGACAGACATCTGAGATCAACTGATCACATATTTATAGAGAGAGACGACACTAATCGATAACCGATAATTGACTGCCAGCCTAAGAAGAAACGGTCTAATTTATGTAGCAGGGGTGTTAATGGTGGTGGTGTTATTGTTGTTGGTGGTGGTGGCAGGGGGAAGAACCTAATTACTAAATTATCCAATGGATATATGGGGGCAGACGAGGCGTTAACGGCTTTGTAATTAGACGAGATTAAGCGATAATTGACTTTGTACACAGGCGAAACTAATTGATAGCGCACAGATAAGCGTGTCTAAGCGATTGAGTTTAAATGACCAGAGTGTAAAGAGAGAGAGAGAGAGAGACAGAGCAATGCGACGGTTGTTTTAAACTGTTGTTTCAATCATTCATTTTGCGGCCATGCTGGGGCAACGCTTTATAGGGTTTTCGTAGAACACATCAGCATCTGTACTTTTCTGCGTTTTTTTTATAAGTAGCGTTCTTGTGCTATCGATCTTTTTGCTGAACCGCTAAGGATACGAAGACGTAAACAACCCAACACCGGTTGTTAAGTAGTGGTGGTGGGGAACAAACACGGTATGAACACAGATGCATACACACAAACACACATATACTCATACTTTTATTCTTTTACTTATTTCAATCATTTGATTGCGGCCATACTGGGGTTGATTCAATCGACTGAAACTTTTCCAAGGCCGCGCCCCAATATGGGCGTAGTCTAATGACTGAAATAAAATGTAATATATATATATATATATATATATATATATATATATATATATATATATATATATATATGCAGAGAGAGAGACAAAGGATATTGCACATAGTATTCGTTTACTAAATTCACTCACGAGGCATTGGTCGGTCCGGAGCTATAGTAGGTGTCACTTGCTCAAGGTGTCGCGCTTTGAGACTGAACCCAAAATCACATGGTTGCACAGCGAACTTCTTAATCACAGACCCATATTTACAGAATATTTAAAAATTAAAACAATAATCATAAAATAATTTTTATTAAATTAAACCGGGGACCGAACTAAATATTGCATCAAGCTCGATCCGGTTCGTAGGCCGTGTCTTTTGAAACTCCTGGCCTACAGACAAAAGGAACTGCAATATTTTTGTTTCTACATTCAGTGCTCAAAGTTCAAATCCCACCGAGTTCAAATTTTGCCTTTAGCCCTTTAGGGTCCAATAAAATAAAGGTTTCACAAGGCCTGCAATTTCAGTAGAATGGAGTTAGTCGGTTGCATCGACTCTAGTACTTGGCTGATATTTTATTTTATTAATCCCGAAAGGATGAAAGGCAAAGTTGACCTCGGCGGCATTTGAACTCAGAACCGGAAGAAATGCCACTAATCATTTCGTCAGTCGTGCTAACCATAGTTTAGCGTGCCGACAGTTGACTCTAGGTGGTGATGTGGAATTAAATAAGATCTATTCTATATATATATATATATATATATATATATATATATATATATATATATATATATATATATATATATATATATAATCATTACAACATATTTGAAGTCTGACAATTCTGTGGACATTTAGACACGTAATTCTTTTACTTGTTTGGTGTTATTAATATTCCGTTGAAAGGCGGTGAGCTGGCAGAGTGGTTAGCACGCCGGCGAAATGCTTAGCGCCATTTCGTCTGTCTTTAGGTTCTGAGTTCAAATTCCGCCGGGATCGACTTCGCCTTTTATCCTTTCGGGGTCGGTAAATTAAGTACTGGGGTCGATCTAATCGACTGGACCCCTCCCCACAGAATTTCGGGCCTGTGCCTAGAGTAGAAAAGAATGTTCTGTTGAAACAGTTCAACAGCAGCCAGACTGCAAGAAAGACATGGGCAGGGAAGAGATTCCAGAGTTGGGGTGCGGCATCATGATACGGGGGGGGGGGTGGAAGTGCTAGGTATTATGTTTAGCGAGGGGTCGAGAGTTGTGGAATCAGCAAGTGTGACCAGGGGTGGTAAGACAAATGGGTTGGAGAAGCAGCTACGAGAAACGAAGGTCATTAGACGAGCAACAGAAAAGCCAGAGAGAAGAGTTGGCTTCATCAACGGCTCCTAGGGACCAGGTATTAAAGAGGGTGACATATTGAGTCTACTACTGAAGACGGAAACGATCCCACCAACGATACTCCATAGAGATTCCCGCCATCAAAACTCATTCACGAAGCTTTTACATGGTTGACCCTATGTCTGTGAAAGAACTCGATGCCAAAACATGTATGTTAAAAATTGATTTATTTTATGATATCAACAGAAGGTAATGCTCAGGGCTGCTATCGAAACCCAAATCCTGTTTCTGTGTGGAGGTCATTAGAATAGCAATAGAAAATACAAAGAGACTAGGGAACTTCGTTAACGGCACCTAAGGACCTGGTGGTGGTGGTGTTAAACAGAGTGAAATGTTGAGCCCGCTGCTCGAGGACAGAAACGGTTCCACCGGCGATATTCTTTCCAGATTCTCGTGACCAAATCTTGTTCACAAAACTTTTACTCGGTTCACTCTATATCTACGGCAGACTCGATGCCAACGAGTATTTGTCTAGTCAGAAACTGGTTTATTTTATGGTATTAGCCGAAGGTAACACTCGATGGTGGCGGTGGTATCGAAATTGAAATCACGCGAGCTTTTTATTTTTTCCTCTTTGATCACACAGCCACGACTATCGGCAAGGAAGGGCGGATGACATAACATGGAACATTTCGACACGTTTTATTTTAAATTCGTGCATTGTGAAAGGGAAGAAGACGATAGCAATACACCGGAGCAGCAACAACAGCAGCAGCAATAATAATAATAACAACAACAACAATAATAATAACACAGCAACAGCAGTAACAACTGCAACAACAACAGACACGAAGAATTTATAGAAAGGCAAAACCTGTCTGTCAGAATGGAAACCAGCCAAACTGGTAACTACCCACTAAATACGAACGTTGTCGGAACTCCTGGGACTATGTGTGTGTGTGCGCACACACACACACACACACACACATGTTTATATGTACATCTATAAATATATACACACATATATACACGTTATTTATGCATGTATATATATGTATTTATATGAATATAGAGATATGGATATATGTGCGTTATACAGGTATGCATATATATGTGTGTGTACACACACACACACACACACACACACACACACACACACATGTACACATGATGCAGCGGTGAACTAAAAACTAAATTGAATTCTCTTAGTGAAACTAAAGTCAGGTTAATTATTTGTTTGTTTTACATTTCATGTTGCCAATATTAGAATATGGCAATTATGTTGTTGTTGATGATGACGACAATGATGATAGGAATGGCGTGAGGTGATGATACAGACTATGATGATAATTATTGTTCTTGTTATTTAAAACAAGATGACCCTCAGGTCATCCCTGACTGAGGATGCTAGACGTCTAGCCACTTAGGTAACATTAGTTAATAAACAGGAACAACGTCAAAATCAGTTACAGCTGCAAAAAGAAAGTCGGTGATGGGACAGAGAACTAAAGCGATGCATTGATGTAGAGGCCAATTGCACAGCAAATTTGACCGTGTCTTTTCTAAAGCTGCACAAAAAATAAATATCTATAATAAAATATTGTTTGACCTTCACCTTTTTCTATTCTGGTACAAGATTTTCATTTGTTCCTTTCATCACAGTTGCACTGTCCTGTGTAATAGAGACCAGCATAAAAGCCTTGAACTTTGCGTATTATCTTTTCCGGTTTGGTGGATAAGTACCAGCCCAGGACGATGGATGGGTGGGAATCGATTCATTGCGCCTAAATTCTACTGGGGACAGCTTTGCATTTCATCTTTTTTGGTGTCAATAAAAAAGTACCAAAGCAGGGATATTTATTGCTGGAACTCGGCTTTGTACTCTCTAAGATCAAGCTAACTTTGCCTTTCATCCTTTTGTAATCATTGTCATCATTCCATAGACAATGCTGTCTCAGTTGCCCGGTTTCTATGGCGTATAAGTGACTGAAATCATAACATTCCCGCCAGTCTGTCGCAAGTTTACTCACTTAGGTCTTCATGAATTGGAGTAAAATGAAACGAAGTGTTTTCCTAAAGGACTCGACGCAGTGCCCGGTCCGAAAATGGAAAACGCTATCATAAGATCATGAGTACAAAATCCTGACCATTTGGCCACGCTCTTTCACCTTCTTTTCGGGATTGATAAAAAGAATTGCCAAACCAAAGTAGGATGGTGGTTTGGGGGAACTGTAAGAACGTCGGACCAGATGCTTTCTGATATTTTCCCGGTTCCTTGCAATTTAAGTTCAAATCCCGCCATGGCCTGCTTGTGTGGTTGACTTGGGACGTGGTTCGGATAAACACCATCGTTTGCCACCTTGATTGCAGTTAACAGAACGCACTGCGTTTCCCTCGCTTGGGGCCAGATCTCTGGTTTAAGGATACAGAGATATACGCATAGAAAAATAGGAAGAGAGAGCGAGACGTAAGCAGAGAAATAGCAAACTGACGGGGTGAACATGTATACGCCTTGTGTGTGATTTTCATGCTTTCCTTTATCGTCCTTAGATAGACAGATACACGTCGCACACCTACATGTATAAATACATACATACATAGAATTATAAATATTCAAAAAAGTGGATTCACAACGAGCAAAGCTATATAATTATAGATACTCATACGTACATAACAAACATACATTTCGTCATATGTACATGCATACATACAAACATATATACATACATATGCACATACTTGAGCACGTAATGGGCGCAAAGCTACATAACAGGACTATTATCAGCAATATTCAATAAACAGATATTGTATCGATTAGCTAATCATGGCAGATTTACTCTGACCAAACACATTAATGTCGCCTCCACAAATAATTTGCTTGACGTACTCGAATAATGGCTACCAATTGACTTATTGTCGCTAAACGTTTCCTTTCCATGGAAACATTTGATTGAAGCAGCCGACACTGTCGTCTGCTTGTAGGTTGGCGGGAAATTGAATCAGTGTTAGGCTTCGCGCTGTTATCTCTCTCTCTTTCTCTCTCTCTCTCTCTCTCTCTCTCTTCTTAGCTCTCTCTTGCTCTAGCTCTATTCTTCTTTCTTTCTTTCTTTCTTTCTCACTCTCATTCTCTTTCGCTCACTCTAGCTCTGTTTTTCTTTCTCTTTAACTCTTTCTTTCACACACACACACTTTCTTTCTCTCTCTCTCGCTCTCTCTCTCTCTCTCTCTCGTTCTGTCTTTCTCTTTAGCTCTGCATCACTCTCCTTAATTCTCTTTCTCTCATTTTAACAATTTCTCTTTCTCTCTGACTCCTTAACTCTTTATCTCCCCTTCTCTCTCTTTCTCTCTCTCTCTCTCTTAGATCTCTCCCCCTCTCTCTTTCTCTCGTTCTGTTTGTCTCAGTTTATTCTTAGTATTTGTTTTTCATTTACACTTGTTTATATTGTTTTATTTATTTTTGTCTTTTCTTCTTCTCTTTTTAATTTCTTCTTTATTTTTATTCTCATCTTTATACCTCTTACTTCTTCCTCTCCTCTATCACCAACATCTCTTTCCTCTTTTTATTCTTTTACTTCTTTTACTTCTTTCTTCTACTCCATTTTGTTTTCATTTTCCTTTCTTCTTCATTGTGCAATGCTTAAACTTTTTCAGACAACATGGTTGTTGATAAAAAAAATGTAGTTTATGAATTCCCATCGTCAAGGCTTATAACAATATGCAAATGATATGCAAACGAGCAGTACTTGTTGCTTTACGAGTCTACCATAAGTAAAAGTACGTTACTGCATCTCTCAGGAGAACCGATGAATTAAACAGCGCTGATGAGCTAGTAACGACCAGGCGAAATTGAACGGAGTGCTCCTCACTCTGTTGGGCACGAAACATCCCTGTGCTTTGATGACAGGGTGTATATATGTGTAGCTAGGTTACATATATAAATACTGAGCGGACATAAGTATATTTATTAACAACTTGCCTACCAACCCTAGACCACTGTATACATTCTTTCACGCGTGTTTATATGTGTGTATATAGTGTGTATATATATGTGTGTATATGTGTGTGTGTATATAGTTAGTATTCGGCTCACGTTCGTAATGTCGTGAGTTCGATACCCGGCGGCCTGTTGTGTCCTTGAACAAGACACTTTATTTCACATTGCTCCCCTCCACTCAGATGGCAAAAATGAGTTGTTCCTGTATTTGAAAAGGCCAACCTTGTCACGCCTAATATCCCCGGGAACTACGTTAAGTACACGTGTGTCTGTGGAGCGCTCAGTCACGTACACATTAATTTCACAATTAGGTTGTTCTCTTGATCGGTTCAACTGGAACACTTATAGTCTTAATCGACGTAGTGCCAGTCTGTGTGTTTACATATTTCTTCATCATGGGAACCCAATTAGGTTCGAAAATCGATTTAGGCTGTCTACATTATCTACCGATGAGACATGATATTGTAGCTAGGACACTATAATGAAATCCATCGGAACGATAAGCCCGAGGACAAAGAAGTAAGAACCCACAGTATGGTGGAAGCCATAGCCACTCGTAATAAAAAGGAATAGTGGTGGAATGTCCCGGAGACAACCTCGATAAAATGTAAGCACAACAGACCTGATATAATGAGAAACTGTGCACAGTTGTGGAAACTAGTTGCCCAGCGGATGTTACCATAAAGCTGTAGATCAGTGAAAAAGAGAACACCTATGCTGAACTATTGAGAAATCTGCAGTTACTATATCCAGATTATAAGTTCAGGTTTATACCTGTAATTACTGGGGGGCCTGGGATATGTAACATACTGCCTAAATATCAATCTTGAGAAATTAGGCTTCTCAAAACCAGAAAGGGGAAGGCTAATTCGACGTCTACTGATCCAATCCATCATTGGAACTAAAAATCTGTAAAACTTTCCAGAAGTTTAAAATTTAAATATATATGAGCATGTCTAGATATGCAACTATATGCACGAGAATACATACATAAAGTAAAACATAGAAATCTGCATATATACATACATGCATACTAACAAAAATACCCTGTTGTTGATGTAGAAGTTCCAGTGAAGGAGCCTTGAATCTAGGTTAGAAACCGGCTCTTCCTCTATTGGCAGGAAATCTTGAAATAAAACTGAACAATGACATAGATATATATATATATATATATATATATATATATATATATATATATATATATATTGTATATCGTGTGTGTGTGTGTGTGTTAACGAGCAAAGAAAGAGTACTCAATAGCGGGTGAGTGGAATATTTACATATATCTAGCCAGCTAGATTACATATTGTTGTCAAAATTTTCACACTGACGGGAAACATACACATTCATATATATATATATATATATATATATATATATATATATATATATATATAGGCGTGTGTGAGCGCATAAAGTGTAAGTATAAAGCATACATAGAAATTTTCCTCCATACATTGTATGTATGGTCACGAGGTACAGGTTAACGGTGACAACAACAATCAGTTGTAAGTGTGCCGTTAGTGATTGGTATTGATCTTTCACAGATCGATACAATAAAACTATGTCAGCGACTGGCTGTGACTTTAGGGCTTCATACATTGAACAATGCAGCTAATGTGATAGATTTTGATGCTTATGAAGCAGCAGGAAATAATCTATTTTATACATATTGGTGTGTGTATATGTGTGTGTATGGGTGTTTGTATATGTGTGGGTGTGTAAATATACATATGTTATGTATGTATATATGTATATACATTTATCTGTATACATATATATGTGTATGTGTGTGTGTGCATTTGTATGTGTATAGTTGTGTGTGTACGCACGCGCACGCACACACACACACACACATACATTTCGATGTGTCGAATAGAAAGGGTTGCAATATTTCGTTAAAGTTTTCTGCACTCTGTGTTGAAGTCTCATCTTTGACCTTTATCCGTTTCGGGTGTTGAGAGATAAAGTAAACGCCAAGTGTCTAACACTCTGCTCCCACCCAACATCCCCAACTACCTTACCAGCTCTCAAACCCTTGTTCTACAGCGAGGGCATCGAGAGGGTGTCTTTGACTCATCCTGTATACAGGTCCCTTAAAATTATTTGTGATAGGAGTGGCTGTGTGGTAAGTAGCTTACTTACTAGCTACATGGTTCCGGGTTCAGTACCTCTGCGTGGCACCTTGGGTAAGTGTCTTCTACTATAGCTTCAGGCCGACCAAAGCCTTGTGAGTGGATTTGGTCGGCGGAAACTGAAAGAAGCCCATCGTATATATATCTATATATATATCTATATAAATAAAGAGGTATTATTACTGTTATTAATAGTATTAATAAGGTGATAAGTGTGTGTGTATATGTTTGTGTGTCTGTGTTTGTCCCCCCACCATCGCTTGACAACCGATGTTGGTGTGCTTACGTCCCTGTAACTTAGGGGTTCGGCAAAAGATGGCGAAAGATGACAAACAAATAAAAGAATGTATGTGTGCGCGGACAAGCGAAAAAAGCGGCACTCAATACATTTGGTGGCGGCTACAAATATTGATATATGTTACATTTTAATAACTCGATTTACATTTGTTATACGAGGCTACAAAAGTTGCATGGAGCTGAATTTATTATTAATTATATATATATATATATATATATATATATATATTTCACTTAGGCATTGCGAGACTAATAACCTGATGTCGACCTCAATGTACCTGTGTTTCGGAACAAAGAGTTAGATGAGTACAGAACGGTAATATGAAAATGAGATGACACAGGAAACATTTCATATGAAGTTTATTACACAGCCATTGTTTTTCCAGTATCATCTCTTTTTCTTATGTATGTATGTATGTATTTATGTATGTATGTCATTGTTCAGTTTTATTTCGAGATTTCTTTCCAATAGAAAAGGAGCTGGTTTCATTGGAATTTCAACATCAAAAACATGTATGTATGTTGATTAGTTAAAGAATTCATTAGAATCTTGGCGCATCAACACCTAGAATTCCAGGACTGGATAGGTACCATAACATTGAAATTATAGTAAGGTAAAAAAAATAAGTATTAGGTGTCGTTTGTTGGTAGTGGACTGCAAGTATGTGTATATATATATATAGGTATCAAATCCAATATAAACCGTAGATCCGACTCAGAGTTGCTTCCAGGTGTGTCGTAGGTATAAAAACAACACAGACGGGGTTTAAAATTTACTACAGCTGTTTCGGTAGCCGTTTATTGATGCATTCCTAGATTTCATCATAGCACATATCCACCATCATCGGATGAAATTTTGAGCATGTATAAACAGGCAAGGTAAAATCCTAATGATGACCGATTCAACAAGTAACATGATGAATAAGTGATATTTTCAAAACAGAACAATTGAATTTATAGAGAAATGGCGAAGTAAACGGATATTCTAGAAGCAAAGAGGTCAAAACGTCCCTATTTTCGTATAGCTGTGATCCGTTGTGAAGAAGCATCAGGAAGCATGTAGGTTATCCAAAATATGTCTAGTCAGATATCTCGTTGGTTCAGTGAGATAAAACATCAGACTTTGGGGTTGTGTGTGTATACATACATATGTGTGTGTGAATGTATGTATATTTCATTTCATTTAGCTAGAAAGGTCCGAGAATTTCGTGCGTTACACTGATCAAATTAATTTTAAAATCGTAAATCTTGGTTTGGTGAGATAAAACTTTTGACTAGAAAGTTCTGTCAAAACGTCACTGTGAGTGACGCTGAGATATATATTTTGGAAATCTGACCGCTAAGTAGCGTAAAGGAACAATAAATGTTATAAATAATAATGTACTAAGATAAAGAAATGTAAACGTATATGTAAAAATAAGGAATAAACGTATATATAAATATATACATGCGCATAGATATATATGACTGGATGAACAACAATACGGAGAACAGTACAAGTCAATTGAAATATTGTTTATACTTCCCGAAAAATACACTATTAAAAAGCATCAAGATTGCACTGACTAGACCACTGTCACAAGTTGGACCAAAACTTATAAAACTGCACGCTAAAGTAAAAGATTTATACTGTGGTAAGCCGTATATGGTAACACTTTGATGATTTTACCAGCATTTTCCTTGTAATATGTATAAATATGGAGGTATAATGTATGGAAGAATAC
>NC_142953.1:29712637-29715137 GCF_046866305.1 Octopus bimaculoides
CCCCTTTTTCGTTTTTTCTCCTCATGCCTTTATTTTTTTTCCCCCACACCTGTTAAAAAAGTTTTTTTTCCAGTTTTTTTCCCCCCTTTTTTTCTTTTTTTCCTTTTTTCCACGTCCAATTTTCTCATCACGCTTGTTTTTTTTCCACCACACCTTTTGTAATTCTCCTTCCCACGTCTAATTTTCTTTTCTCTCTCGTTCCATCATGCCTGACTACAAATCTTTCCAACTCACTCTCCACAACCGCCTAAAACTATACCTCCGCACACTTCCCTCTCTATACTTTCAACCTACTATACGACTCTCCTTACTCATATTCAAGAAGACTCGTTTCTCTAGTCATATTACGTTTCTCAGTCGCTGCTTACATCACCGCCTCATCCCTAAGGGTTTCCGCCTCCATTTCCACCCCACTCTCCACTCCTCTACCACCATTCTACCCATACTCCGCACCACATCCTACCGCCTTATGCGGGCCACCATTCGCTCCAATCTCTCTAAAATCCACACTATCGACCGCCTTCTTCCTCCAGCCTTTTCCATATTTTTCTCCTCTCTGTCACCCTCCCATGCTCACAATACATTGCGCTTTATCATTCAACTTAATCATCTCTTTCATGCATTTCTTACCGACACTAAGCTCCGCAAACTTCACTCACTCCTCCATTCCTCTACACCCGATGCCACTACCCCAACCCCTCCACCACCCTTCTACCTCCCTGATGTGCATTCCCCACCCACACCCAACCACCCTGCCTCTCCCACACACACTCCAACCCCTCCCTCCCAGCCCTCCACCATCCCGACCGCCCCTCCTAACCCTACTTCATCCCCTCCTACTTCTATTCCACCCACCCCTTCTCCACTTCAGCCTGTCGTTACCATTCCCCCAGATCTTCCTCTCTCTGAGGCGGAGCGCTCCGTCCTCAATAGGGGTCTGCGCTTCATCCCACTCACTCCATCCTGCAAGGAATTTCAAACCCGTGCTGATGTCCACAGCTTTGTGCGCCGCGTTAGGTTGGGTGCGCTTTTCCATAACACACCACCCGCACCCAACGAGGACTGCTTCACTGACCTGGGCCGACGACCATCCCAGTGGACGCCTGCTCCTGGCCAGTTCCAGGCAGTTGATCTTTTCGCGGGCGCCTGCCAACGCGCTGTGGGCCGGTTTAACTTTTCCAGGCGTCCATCTCGACTCAACATCTCCCCAGCCGAACTCTCGGCCCTTCGATCCCTCCGACGCCGCACGGACATCATCATAAAACCGGCTGATAAGGGTGGAGCCGTGGTGGTATGGCGCGCGGACCTCTACGAGGCCGAAGCTCTCCGTCAACTTCGAGATACCTCATTCTACCGCCCTCTGCCCTCCGACCCCACGCCCAGCTACCAACAGACTGTGTCCTCCACTATCCATGACCTCATCCTCTCCTCCCATCTCCCCGCCACCGCCTCCAACCTTATTGTTCGCACCCCACGCACCCCCACCATTTACTTCCTCCCCAAGATCCATAAACCGAACAACCCTGGCCGCCCCATCGTCTCCGCCTGCAACTGCCCCACCGAGCTTATCTCAAAATACCTAGACCGGGTCCTCGCCCCCCTAGTGGCTTCTCTCCCTTCCCACATTCATGACACTAACCACGCGCTTCGTCTATTCAACTCTTTCTCTTTCCCTCCCGGCCCTTCTAAGCTTCTCTTCACTCTAGACATCCAGAGCCTCTATACAGTGATCCCCCACGACGAGGGGCTGTGTGCCCTGAAGTTTTTTCTAGACCAACGCCCCAACCCACAACCCGACACCTCCACACTCATTCGTCTGGCCGAACTTGTCCTATCTCTCAACTGCTTCTCGTTCGCGGGAGATATCTACCAGCAAACCTCGGGAGTGGCCATGGGGACGAGAATGGGCCCCAACTACGCGAACCTCTTCGTTGGTTATGTTGAGGCCCAAATATTCTCCAGTTTCACTGGTCCCACTCCCGAACTATACGGTCGGTATATCGACGACTGTATCGGTGCCACCTCTCTCTCCCGCGAACATCTTGACTCGTTCCTCTCTTTCGTTCAATCTTTCCATCCTGCCCTCCACTTCTCCTGTACTGTCTCTGACACCTCTGTCCCCTTTCTCGACATTTCGGTCAGCATCCTCCACTCCGCCCTTAGCACCTCCATCCACTACAAACACACAGACTCACACTCCTATCTCAACTTCTCCTCCTCCCACCCTAGACACACAAAACTTTCCATCCCCTATTCCCAATTCCTCCGTCTACGCAGACTTTGTAGCGACAGCCATGACTTTGAGACTCAGTCTCAACTCATGGCTCACCACTTTAGCCTGCGTGGATATCCACCCACCACCATCCACACCGCCCTTGCCAGAGCACGTTCTGTGGACCGTGCATCTGCTCTCTCCCCCCGAACCCGCCCTGCCGTTTCCCGCCTCCCTTTTCCCCTCACCTACCATCCCACCACCCTACCCCTCCAACGCTCCATTCTC
>NC_142953.1:29720137-29747637 GCF_046866305.1 Octopus bimaculoides
TATATATATATATACTCATAATTATGTAATTTATATATATTAGTAAACTGATAATTATTCACGCAACATAGCTTCGTACAAGGTGATCGTGTAAGTGGTATTCGTATACGCATACGAATATAAGCATATATAGCTATTTATACATACATGCATAGATACATATCTACTTTGTGAAATATACTACCCCCCCCCCATACACACACAGACATGGATGGATACACATTCGAGCATTTGTGTTTACTTATATATATATATACAAATATATATGCATCTATCTATGTATGTATGCATATAAACATAACTGTACACATATACATGTGTGTAGGTATTATAGGTATATAATTTATATATATGTACTTTTTATATATATAATATACGTGTGTGTGTGTGTGTGTGTGTGTGCGTGTGTGTTTAGGTGTGTATACGGTAGCGTCGTTGGTGACGTTGGCATCTTTTCATAAACTAGTCACTCATATTTTCTTGGAAATCGTAGATCTTACTACTCACATGCGCAGCGCTGCAGAGCTTAGCTAGCGAGCATATACACATGTATGTATGTATATATATATACATACATACCTGTATACATACTAACATACACACACACACACACACACACACACACACACATATATATATATATATATATATATATATATATACACACACACATATACATATATATACACATATACATATATATATAATGTATCTTTTGTGTTTGTGATAAGAAATATGTGTGACAAGTGTTGGTTCACCACCGCTTCTCTCTCCTCTCACCTGGCTTTGGCACCTGGTTTTCTATGTAAGCGCATCTTCAGCTGGTGGAGCTTAAATACGTGTGGGTTCAGCACCGAAACGTATTTCGACTCAGTGGTGCATATGAAAATCTTCAGTGTATGCAAACATGATCGATTCCTCCTCTACACTCATTCACATAAAGTGACGAACTGTAATATACACTCTTCGTCATGTGACCATTGTATTTGTGAAATGACGTGTTACTATGAAGGAGGAATAATCGTCCGTCATAATAATAATAGTAATAAGAATAAGAATTATATATACATACATGTGTGTGTGTATACTTTTTCTGCTGAGTTTTTTTTTATATTTCTTGGTTGTACATTCAAGCACGCGCACCTCGCCTTCTCTCTCTTTCATTCTTTACCTTTATCTATCTATACATACATACACACATACACACATAATGACACGAAGCTCTCGGACTTTGAGTCACTCTGTTACTTCTGCTAAATGTTAATAAAAGTACACACACATACACACACACACACACATACACACACACACATACACACATACACACACACACATACACACACACACACACATACACACACACACATACACATACACACATACACACACACATGTATATATATGCGCAAGTATGGTTGTGTGATTAATGTGTTCTCTTTGCAACTATGTGGTTCTAGGTTCAGTCCCACGGCGCGTAACCTTAGGCAAGTGTCTCTTGTGAGTTAATTTAGTCGAGAGAAATGTGTGTGTGTGTGTGTGTTTGCATTTATCTGACTCCCTGTTATCCTTTGGCATTTATCTGACTCCCTATTATCCTTTGTATACGTCCTCTTAACTTAGAGGTTCGGCAAAACACCCCGATAGAATATGTACCAGACTTTCAAAAGTTAGTTGTCTTTTCAAGGCTTTGCTTCAGCATGGCTGCAGTTCACTGGCTGAAACAAAAACATGTTGCGAAAATTAAGCATATGTTGTGCTACGATGTTTCAAAACCGTTAAAAGCCCACCTAAACAGTGAGATTCAGAATATAACCTGCATTGGAAAGATAGGCCATTAGTAAAAATAAAACTAAAGATATCACGACAAACACCGAAGAGCTCCTCTCGAAGGCGTTTTTAGTTTTTCAAAAATACTTACCAGTGCATTTGGTTGCACTCGGGCACAATTCGGTAATTCGTTAGCGGAAAGTTTTCGTGGAGGGCCCATTATAGCTACTGAATCTTTCATATTTAATTTTCTATTAATTATATCTTGGTGCCATTATAGTGTTTCACAGCCTATTATTTATTTCCGGGTAAATATATATAGTTTGAAAATCCTAATCCGTCTATTTATATATTATATAAACATGTATTCCCCTACCCGACTCTCTTTCTTCTTTTGACATTTTAAACTTTGTCTTTCAGACATCAGTTTTTCTTTCTTTGTCACTCTTGATAAATGTTTCGTGTTTTTGAACCTTTTCGACTTCCTGTGGCTAATAAAAAAACAAAACATCATCACTCTGCGCGCGTAAGCGAAAGCAATGTATTGTAATCCCCCGTCTTATTCTGTGTGTTTGTCTGTTAGCGGCGAGCTAACAGAATCGTTATGGCGTTGGACAAAATGTTTAGGGTCGTTTCTTCCATCTCTAATTCGTTCCGAGATGTAATACCACCGAGGTCTTTGCCTTTCACCCGTTCAGGGTAAAATGAGCTCTTTACTCTCCCTTGCTCTCCTTATTTATCAATCCACCTTATGCTTCTCTTATGTTTCTCTTTGTTCTATCATCGCTTCAGCCCCCCCCCCCCATACGGCTCTCATTTTCTCTTTAATACCCTCCTCTACTCCTTCTGTCTTCATTATTCTCTTTCTTCGTCTTCTTTCCTTTTTATCTGTCCAAACCCTTCTCGAACGTTTCACCTCACTTTTTTTATATATCATCACCTCATCTCCACACTCTCATTTTCTCTTTCTACTCCTCACCCTGGCTTTTCTCTCTCTCTCTCTCTCTCCCTCCCTCCCTCTCTCCCTCCCTCCCTCCGTCTCTCCCTCCCTCCGTCTCTCCCTCCCTCCCTCCGTCTCTCCCTCCCTCCGTCTCTCCCTCTCTCTCTCCCTCTCTCTCTCTCTCTCCCTATCTCTCTCTCTCTCCCTATCTCTCTCTCTCTCCCTATCTCTCTCCCTCTCTTTCTCTCTCTCCCCCTCTCTCATATCCTCTCATCTACTTGTCCCCTTCCATAATCTTTACCCTTAAACTCTTCCTGACCCTTCACCTCCACACTTTTCCCATTATTCTCCTCTGCTCCCTACTCTCTCCTATATTCAGTTTGCACATCATCATCATCATCATCTCTCCTCCTATATCATATCTCATCTTTTCCTCCCTCTCTCTCCCTCCTCCTCCTCTCCCCTCTCCTCTCCACTTAACATTATATCACTCTTCTCTTCAGCTCCTTTCTCTCCTTTCCACCTCACTCTCACTCTCACTCCCCTCTCTCTAATTCCTTCTATTCCTACTGCAGTAAACACACTACCTCCTCCTCCTCCTCCTCCTTCTCCACATCCTTTCCTAACTTCCTTCACTCCTTGATGTTACTTATGTTGTACTCCTAGATACTCCTGTCCAGTATATCGCTGTCTTCTGCTTCATACTGGTAGTGGTCTTAAAAAGTGTGGAGGTGGTGTATGGTTATGGTGGTGGTGGTGGTCATATTCATGATAATGTTGGTCTATTATTATCATCATAATCGTTATTTTCCAGTTGTTGTTGTTGTTGTTCGTCCTCACTCTCATCATCATCATCATCATCATCATCTTCATCATCATCATCATCATTATCTTCATTATCATCAGAGCTCCATTCACTGAATTCTTAACAATAAAATCGATATTTATATTTTAGTTCAATCAGTTGAAAGAGAAAATGATAGATTTGGCTACACACACACACACACACACACACACACACACACACATTAGAGCCAACTACAACCGCATGAACTTATGTAAATATCCAAACATATATAAATAGAAGCCTCTGTAGTGAGTGCGTAGGTGTGTGTATGTATATATGTATGTAAGTGTATGTATGTATATGTATATATATATATAAATTCAAATATGTATACAAATAGATAGATGTGTTTAAATATGTATGCATATATAATTACATACATATACAAATATATACACATATGTATGTATATATGTATATGATGGCGTGATATATATATATATATATATATATATATATATATATATATATATATATATATATATATATATATATACATATATATATATATCGATTGATATTATGCAAAAGTGTCGTAAGTCCAAAACGTTGCCTTTTCAGAAAATGAAAAGATAGTTTCACCATTCCATAGCAAAACCGTTGTACAACACTTTGAGAATTTTGATATCTTGGCATCTCAAGCAGCTGGAGATACGATGGTTTGAACCAAAGAACCGGCTATTGCAAGCAAAAATAAATATTGAAAAAAAAAAAACGTATTTGGCCAAATTTGGACATGCGACAGTTTAACATAATAGTAACGATATACGCATTTGAATTTCTTTGTCTATGTATGTATGTGTGTATGTATGTATGTATTAGCAAAGTCGTTAGAGCGTCGGATAGAATGTTTTATGCTATTTGTTCCAACTCTTTGCGCTCCGAGTTCAAATCCCGTCGAAGTCAGCATTACACTTTGCCCCTTTTGTGGTCAATAAAGCAAGAAGTTGTCAATTCGAGACGGTGGGGCTGCAGAACTGTAAGAATGTCAGATCAGTTGTCTTGTAGTATTTGCTCCAGTTACTTGCGTTCTGAGAGGAAATCCTGCTTTTCACGAGTGGTTGACATTATCAGTCTCCCACCACTTAGTGCCATGGGCATCTTCAGCGGACTCCACACTGTTGCAAGCATTCGGAGCACGTCTCTGGTTTGCTTGTACCTTTTGCTCTCATTTCAATTACTATTGGTAACCCTGTAACGTACCATGGGTCCTGGGCACTAACTTCCCTTCTGACTAAAAGAATGTCTGTGTCTGTGCGTGCGTGCTTTTATTTTAGGTAGATTTTCTTTTTCAATATTTTCGTTATTATTTTAGTAATTATAATACGTATTTACCTCTGGTAGTGGACACCATGTTTATCACGTGACTTTTCAGTATTAATTTTCATAGCATTATTTACGTAATATAGAATTTTCGTATGTGTATAGTTATTACTCTGCGTTAATTTGCAAGTTTAAGTATTTTAGTATTTTTAATCCTCAAGAAACTTTTTATTTTAGGTAGATTTTCTTTTTCGATATTTTCGTTATTATTTTCGTAATTATAATACGCATGTACTTCTGGGTAATAGACACCATATTTATCACGTGACCTTTTAGTATAAATTCTATAGCACTTCTATTTTGGTTTAATCTACAGTAAATCGCCGGCAGGTAAGTCATGTTTTCTTATTTTAATTTTATAAACAATATTGACATCCGTCTTTTAGTAACTTTGTACACTAACACATTTTTTTTACTATTATCTACTTATTCCATAATGTTTTAACCTTGTTTACTATAATAATCTTTTTCAATATTTTTAGATTGTAACTCTTAATAATTATATTAATACCGTTAATGTAGGGATTAGTTTACAGATTTTGTCTCTTTATATATATTTTTATTTCTCATGTTTATGTTTATTCCTTGAATGATTTTAGGTATTTTCTTAGGGTTTGACCTGAGAGTGACTGATTTTGGGAGTAAAATCATTTCCCCGTTCTAATGAACTCGGATAGAATTTGCTTATGATTTTATATAGTCCTATTTCAGCCATGAAACGCGCGTAGTACTAACTTTTTACATTTATACTTCCATACTATATATCATCGTATTAATTTTTACTGTCCAATTTATAAATTTGACTTTTAAATTTCTTAAAATTAATATTTCTATGATTTATTTATATGATTTATATATATATATATTATTTAATTTAAATTTTTAGATTAAAATCTTAGATAAATATTGATATGGTACATGCCTCACAGCATGGATGTGGACGGGTTCTGAGTTGACTGAGTTGTAGAGTGGTGGTCCGTCTCTAAATTAGTTATATATATGGTACTTGCCCTTGAATATGTACAAAACACAAAGTACCCAACACACATGTATCAAACATGTGTTGAGTGTGCTGTACTTGAGCGTTAGTCGGAGGACTATTCGACCAAAACTGACCTAAACAACACCCAGGACATCAACGCCAACAACAACAACAACAACCGTTCAATGAATGAACATCTAAGCAATGACTCGACCTGCTAAAATTAACAGCAAGCTCTTCCTCAAATAATACTCTGCCCTCTTGAGAGTCGAAGGGACGCATTCGATGGAGTGGTCATAGCTGGGTATCCTTTTGTTATAGGTCTACTGAGTCATGTTTTGCACGATCCAACAAAGCGAAAATAATACGATCACCACTACCACCACCACTACGACCGCAACCACCACCACCACCACCACCAGCTCCACTACTATCAACACTACAACAACTGCTACCACCACCAACACTACAGTCACATCACCTCTGCCACCAACACCTCTACCACCACCTCCATCTCTGTCACCACCACCAACACCACCTCTCATCATCACCACCACCGACGTCTCTACCACCACCCTCACTACCTTTAGACCACTGCCACCGACACCATCACCTCAACAACAACAACAACAACAACATGACAACAATAGAATGCAATAAAGGGCAGACAGTATAGAAGAGGAATAATTAATGTTGCATTGATTAGAAAGCGATTGTTAATTACATCGCATGATTGATAGAGTAACTCTCTGTTTCTTTTACATTGAATAACAATGCTGTATATAATATACATATATACACTCGTAAATATGAATGAATTAATACGTACAATATGTGTGTGTGTGTGCTCATTCATAAAGGTGCTTAAATACATGTGTGTTGAGGTCTGTGAATGTTTGTGTATTTGTGAATGATGTATGTACGTTTATGTATATAGATGTGTATGTTTGTACATCTGTGTGTGTTTGTGTATATGTAAGTACATTTGTGCGTATGTATGTGTATATATATGTTAGTGCATAGATTTGTTTGTGCATATGTGTGCATGTTTGTACATGTAGACACATGAAACTTTGTTTATAACCCCTCCCCCGCATACACACACATACAGACACATGTTTAGGAAGGGAGTCTGAGAGACGTATATATATTCAGAAGAATATATATCAGTTATGTATGTATATACGCTTTTACATATAAATACAGGAACAAAAAGTATTGATATTTAACTTAATATCAATAGCTCTTTGTGTAGTTTGCGTGTATATCACTTCATGTGAAGTTAGATGACATTCTTTTAGCTCTACCATACAGTATTGAACACACTGTAACTAACGCATAAAGATATGTGAATATATCTATATGTATATATGTGTGTGTGTACATTTGTATATGTATGTGTATTGATATATATGTATACATATATATGTGCGTCTATATATTCATGTATACATGTGCAAAAATATACTGTCTCTGTATAAGTATATATTTATACACACATATGTGTATATATATATAAAGTATATATAATATATACATTTGTGTGTGTGTGTCTAGATGAATTTTTGAATACAAATAAGAGAAAGCAATATTCAAATAGATAATGTAGAGTTTATAATTATTATCAATCAATGTAATTATGTTTCATTCTTTTCCTACTCAAAGTTCGTGTACGTAATGCGCATATATCATCAATCGGGTAATATTTGGTATTCAAATAAATCTCTTTACCCACAATGCACCAGTTAGGCTGATTCTCATTTGCCACGTCAGCAAATATGTGGAAGACCCGAAATGTCTTTGGTCGACGCATTCTCCATCCAAACGCTTAAACAACATAATTGGGTGCCTAATTCGCAACGCAAGTTGAACTTTCGTTTGGTTTCGAACAATGTGTCTTTAACTGACATGCATAAGAAATTGTCCAAGTGGAATTTTTCTCCAAAGGCAACTCGATCGTTAACTCTTTTCGTGATATCCACTGGCTGTTTTTTTTCATATGAAAAACTTTTAGACATAAAGTGAGGTTTGAAGATTTATTAACGAATAGTTTTTGTTTTTTACGATGCACTATCTTTCCTGGAATAGTTCCGATCCACAGTCACTGAGTTTCCTGACGAATAGGGACAAAAATGCGGGGTTTTCTCTATTGCATGATTTGCGTAAGTCTCATGTATTTCCTTTTAGTGCTGTCCGGATATGTTATTAATACAGTATATACTATTCATTTACAAAGTTAGTGTTCTCTGAGTAATTATATATTCTTGGATGACACCAGTTCAGCCATTCCACTGTCTTAACCACCAATGTTACCTAAGCTTAAAGATCTAAGATTCACCGATTCTGTGTCGCGCTTTCCTTCATAATCAATTATAACATTCTGCTCGGTCAACGTATCTAACACTTTAACTATGAAACAAAACCAAACTCATACTCTCATATACATAGAGTACTATATTATTTTTACGAATAATACGAAGATTAATCAACTATAGAACGAAATGTATTATGGAGAGAAAATATATACTGTTTCTATTGACTGTACGACAATTGACTGATAACTATTTGAATTAGGTGTACCAATCCCTAACCTGCTGCAACTACCAATGACACACGTCTCTACCCTGCTCCTACCATCACTGTCACAACTGTCCCCTCTTCTTCAATACTCCCCCCTACACTAGACCCCACTAGTTTCTCTTTGTAGCTGATTCTTTCTCTTGCACTTTTACCAAACTCTCGCAATATTTTTCCGAGTCTTTCCATTCTGGGTTCAAATGCAACCAAAGTTAATTTTACTTTACATTTTGAGTTGGGGGGGGGGGGGTTAATAAAAGCACCACTGATGTCGATGGAATTGATCCTGCTCTTTCTTTTACATTTCAAGGCCTCTGCTGGAATTTGGCAAAGTCGTTAGAGCGTCAGGTTAAACTACGAAGTAGCATTTATTAAAGTTCTTTGCATTCTGCGTTCAAATTCTTTCGAAGTCGACTTTGCCTTTCATCCTTTCTGAGTTGATAAAAGAAGTACCAATTGAACATTGGGGTCGATGTAATTGACTTACCCAACCCCCAAAATTGCTGGCCTTGTGCCAAAGTTCGAAACCAATATTATTAAAAAAAGAAAAACTGGCATTCTGTTGGTTACGACGACGAGGGTTCTAGTTGATCCGATCAACGGAACAACCTGCTCGGGAGATTAACGTGCAAGTGGCTGAGCATTCCGCAGACACACGTACCTTTAACGTAGATCTCAGGGAGATTCAGCGTGACACAAAATATGACAAGGTTGGCTCTTTCAATTACAGGTATAACTCATTACTGCCAGCTGAATGAACTGGTGCAACGTGAAATGAAGCTTCTTGCTCAAGGACACAACGCGCCACCGGGAATCGAACTTACGACCGTGAGCTGAATACCCATAACCACTAAGCCACGCGCCTTCACAACCGTTACTATTATTATTATTATTATTATTATTAGAAACTTTGTTATAACCTTATTGTTGTTTTCTCTTTTGATCGATGTAAACCCCACCTTTTTCTGTGTTCTACCTTATATTTTCATGTAGTTCTCAGTATCTTGGGCCTTGGTTGCCAATAAAAGAAATCATCATCATCGTTATCATCATCGTGGTAGTGGTGGCGGCGATGGTGGTAGCGGCTTTAATATTTGTGTCCAAGTTATAAATCCTTATTGCAACAATTAGAAACATTCACCATCGTCATCATCATCACCACGATCATCATCATCACCACGATCATCATCATCATATAATTCATATCATCTTCATAACCGTCATCATCATCATCATCATAATAATTGCCATCATCAATACCACCACAATCATCATCGTCATCATCCCCACCACCCTGCATATACACATCGTCCATAAGGAGGCGGCGAGCAGCGCAGTAAAAATGTCTGCTGTACATTAAACGCCATATTGAGCAGACTATTTATTCGTCAACATGACGTTTGACAAGGTTAATCTGAAATAAGAAGCCACTGAAATTTAATGGTCCTTTAAATATACCCATAAATAGGTGTGTGTGTGTGTGTGTGTGTGTGTGTGTGTGTGTGTGTTACTATGGTATATGTCTATGTGTGTATGAGCGTGTAATGCATATATATATATATATATATATATATATATATATACACATATATATATATGTGTGTGTGTGTGTATATATATATATATATATATATATATGCTTACATGTTTTCGAATATTTATATGCATGTGTGTATATATGTGCATGTATATATGCATATATATGTATGTGTGTATATATAGACATATATACACACACAAATGCACACATGCACATGTTTATAAGTCTGCTGTGTTTACGTTTGTATCTACGTAGTTGTGTATGTATGTATGTATGTATGTATGTATGTATAAGTTTACTCTAACTATAAACGATGATGTATGAATATAAACGTATAGTTTGCCTGGTTTTATTTTTCCGAATTTTCTCACCGATTGAGAAAGAGCCAGTTTTTAGTCTAATAACAAAGCTTTTTCAGTCGAATTGATCGACATAGTAGCTTGGTTCCTACATACGTGTAAATGTAGTAGCCATGTAGGCTGACATGAATTCATGTGGACGTGTATCAGTACATATATCTATATACAGATGGATATATGGAATGCATGAGTGATATCACATAGGTAGATCTTATGTAATTTAGTCGTGCTTACGATAGCTTGGTTAGGTTTGTTCTTTCTGGTTTTGTGAACGGCAGCTTCTCACAATTGATATCGAGGGAGTTGCCTATGTAGCTAAATGCTTCAATAATTATGGATAGATATCTTCAGCTTTATTCTGAATTGACTAACATTATATTCTTATTATTTCGGTATATATATTTTCTTTCTCAATAACCTTTAACATTATATTGACATCTGCTGGGCCAATGAATTTTTTTTCTGTCTCAAATCATTATATCTGGCTTGTTAGGCTTGCATTTTATTGAAGCCGTGACTAAAACTTACGATCAGTAAACCAGAGTCCATTTAAATTGGTTTCAAATTTTGGCACAAGGCCAGCAGTTTCTGAAGAGGGGTTATGTCAATTAACTCCAGTACTCAGCTGGTTCTCGTATACATTCGCTACTTTCTTCCAAGGAATCTAGTGCTCTTTGTTTAGTTTTTCCTAGAGGCTGGCCAGATTGGAGCAATTTCGAGTATAACCAGCTGAAATTCCAAAGATAATCTAGAACTCGACTGAAGAAAGAAAGCTCCGAATGACCTATCCTTGTTTTTTGTGTATCGTCTGTTTTGGATGTTTTGTTGTCCCTTTTTTGTGTCATCTAACTGCCTGGATGTTTTGCGTTCTTGTCCCATTTTTGGTATTCCTGTTTCTATATAACACGAGGATGGAAGATACCAGATTTTAATGGCAAATAACATTTGTTTCTGCACCGGATATCAGCTTTAGGTTGGTGAGTTTACATTCATATAATATTATGTAAGATTATTCTTTAGAACTACTGTTTAATTGAATATTCTTCAGCAACAGCTGTGTGAGTGCTTCGTTGGGTGGAATATAACCAAGCACTATATATATATATATATATATATATATATATATATAATATCTCTGCAGAGTATATATGTATAACACATACATAATTGGAATCATAAACGACTACAGCCCGCTCCCCAGCCCCAAAATATAGCTATGCTTATGCTTCGTTGTATGTTTACAAACGATGAACACTCAGTGTAAGTAAGTTAAGCTGTGGCCGATATTGACGACGAGTCGCCATTTTAACACTTGCAAATGTGATGTCTACGAATGACAAGGGGAAACACACACACACACACACACACACACACACACACACACACACACACACACACACACATGTTGCACACATACATACGCCACACAAAAACAGGAAGAACTACAAATTCTTAATACACAAGACCAATATGTTGTTATTCCAATGGTGATGAAATATTCCAGACTAGATTAGTTGGCATATTTTTATTTTTTTATATTTACTTTTATGTGTTTGTGTGTTTACTGGGTTTTTTTTATTGTTGTTTCGTTTTATTGATGGGAAAGCTATTTTATATATATATATTTATTTTATTTTTGTGGGTTTTTTTTTTATAAATAGGTGTTTCTGTTTTGGGTTCTTTTCTATGACTTCTATCAATCGAAACCCGACAACTGCTGCACATAACAAACAACAACAACGAAATTATCGATGACAACAACATCAACATCAACAGTCTTTCAAAAGCTACATTAACTTCGGTACAAATAAACGACATCAACATCATTAACAATATTATCACCATCATCATCGTCATCATCAACACCACCATCACAAATACAATGATGACAGTGACCATCACCATCACCCCCACCAACCCTAACACCATCATCATCATCATCCTTACCTCCACCTCCGTCATCATTAGCACCCACAACTCCATTATCACCATCTGAAGAACACAGACAGGTAACTACGTTCTGTGATTAAGTTTTTCCTGTTGTTGTTGTTGTTGTCGTAGCAGTTATTGTTGTTATTTCTGGCTCATGACGTTGTTGTTGTTCTTTGTTGTTGTTGTTGTTCATGGTGATGTTGATGATGATGATGGTAATCTTCCCGAAACCAAAAACCAAGCAGAAAAATTAAATATTAAAAACATCGAAAAATAGGAAGATGCAGGAGGAAAGACTCGAGGGTGAGGTAGAGAAGGAAGTAGTAGTAGTAGTAGTAGTAGTAGCGGGAGTTGTGGTAGTGATGGCAGTAGTAGTGGTGATGGTGGTAGTAGTGATGATAGTGGTAGTCGCGGGGGTAGTACTTGTAGTAAGAAAAAGAATGATTCAAAAGAAAAGATGAATCTACAGGACACATAAAGAGACAAACAAATAAATAAATAGATAATTAAATAAAGACACTGGAAGAAAATGTAAAAAAGAAAAACGGACAGGAAACGGAGAACATTATGAAAGGAAACATAAAAATGTTTTGTTCACAAGACGAACAACCTTGAATGATGGTGGTGGTGGTGGTGGTGGCATTGATGGTGGTGATGTTGATGATGATAATTTCTTTTATTGGCCACAAGGTCCCATGGAAGACAATATCAAAGGACGAGGCACAACACAAAACTGGTGGGGTTTACAGCGATGAAGGGGAGTAGTAATAATAATAATAAATGCCCCGAGGCAGTACCAGGCAGTGGCTCTCATGGCTTCTCATCTTAACTGATTGGAAGTGTTACCATGTACATTGTTTTGTCTTGGTATAAAAAAGATGGGCTACTGCAAATATTCTGCTCAATACCACAGAGTTGCTTGTCAGCTGTTTGACCTTAACCAGTTGAGCATGTCCCTTGGTGGCTGACGATATGTGCATCTCTGATCAGGAGCAGAAGTAGTGGGGGAGCATCGTAGTCATGTGCTGAGTGGAATTCTTTGGGGTTTGGATAATTCTCCTCTGGAAACACGGGTGTTTTGCTCAACATCCTTAAACCTTATTCAGGGACCTTTTGAGCAGGATGGGCTACGCGACCCGAAGAAAATTCTAACTGGGCCCCACCTGCGAGATCATGCGCTGTTTATCTTGATATGAGATCACCATGTCGCGTACATATGGTTGTGATGCATGTGCCTGGTGTACCCTTATCAGACGGGTGGTCATGATGGGTATACTGGGCTTCGTATATTTTACCCCAGTGCCACTTTGATGGCATGAGCTGCTCACTCACTCAATAATAATAATAATGATGATGATAGAGTGTTCTAAGCACATAAAAGACTACTGAAAACTTATGAATACCTAAGGTTACAGGTAGCAAACCCGCTACTCACATAAATCCTACCAGGAACAAGACTGAACTTGAGTCAAACCAAAATAATAATAATAATAATGATGTTGATGATGATGACAACTTTATTTTAATAATGTTTTATATAAGAAATGATCGTAACGGTATCAATAACTATGATAAGAACAACAACAAGCTTAATGGTTCAGAGCACCGCGATGCGTGATCATGGAGGTGTGAGTTCGAGTCTCATAACCGGCCGCCAGCACTTTTTTTCTGCAAAATAGGGGTAGCTTATCCTGTTCAGGCTATATTATTAGCATTATCCTGCGTTTGAGAATTTAAAATCACTTCTTTAACTTTCTAAGACATCTGAACGCTTCTAAAGCAAACTTCGTTTGTTTGTTTACGTTCATCGAAATTTGAATGTATAATGATAATAATAATAATAATAATCCCTCTAGCAAATATGCTGAGAAAATCCAGGCCTGCCCATGAGCTTACCAAAACCAAGATGAAAGTAAACCACCGATTTCATATGGATGACTTCAAGCTATATACAAAACATGAGAAAGGTTCTTTAAACCAAACAGTAAAGATATTGGAGATACAATAAGTACGCGGTGCTAAATATGAAGAGATGCCAGAAGGTAAACGCTGGTGGCAGAAAATTGCCACAAGACGACATCATTAGAAGGTTGTGGTATAACGAGAGAGAGAAATAACTAGGATCGCTGCAAGAGGAGAAGGGTCATGGGAAGTGAAATGAGATAGGAAAATCACTAAAGAGAATTAGGAAGGGGCCCGAAAGAAAATTGAATGAAGCTACTAAATCGAAGGAATACCATTAAAACATGGGGTATACAAGGGTCGAGATATTCTCTGCCCTTTCCGAAGTGGACAAAGGCCGAGTTATAGAACTTGAATGAAAGAACTAGAAAATCGCTCACAGTGTACAACGCACAGCACTCGAAAAGTAACGCCGACAGGCTTTACCTACCAAGAAAGGAAGGTGCAGAAGACACGGTCAATACTGCGGTCAATAGAGTTCTGGAAAATTATACTGTGCAGAGTAAAGAGAGACTCTTATAGAGATACACAAAGAGCGACTGAAACAATAGGAGAATTCCAAGAGAAAAGGAAGAACAGCAGAATAAGCAAATGGGAAGAAATGAAATTACATGGCTAATTACATGGCAAGAAACCGAGAGTGTTGGATGTAAAGAACGCTGGCTGTGGTTGACGGGCGGGAAGTTTAAGCAAGAAACAGAACCATAGAAAGAAGTCATTAGAACAAATGTGATCGAGGCAAAGATCGACAAAGCTCAGTCAGACAGCAAATGTAGAATCTGCAGGAAAAAGGAGACCTCTTGACTGAGTGCAGAATACTAGCACAAAAGGAGTATAAGCAGAGACAAGAGTTATGTAGATAAAAGAAGATGCATTGGGGTGTTAGCTGAGTGTGTGGCTCGAAACAAAAGTGGTATGAACCAGAAGCTGTGAGAGAAAATGAGAATTACAGCATCTTGTGGGACCTCTTCATAAATTCTGACCGTAATGTTGAAGCAAGAAGTCCAGATAGGAATATAGAAAACAAAACAAACAGTGTCAGATCATAGATTTTGCAGTTCCCTCGGGTAGCAGAGTCGAGGTTTCTACATACTCATAATATAACCTGATTTAACAATTCTTGGGTTGTTTGAATCAAGATTTTCATTCAATGGAAGTGTGAGTGTTGGCAGTGGCTGTGTGGTTAAGAAGCTAGCTTTGCTAAAACGTGGTTTCAGGTTCAGTCCCTCTGCGTGACAACTTAGGCAAGTGTCTTTTACTATAATTCCCGCCGACAAAATGCCTTTTGCGTGAATTTGGAAGATGGAAACTCTGTGAAAGTCCGTCATGAGATAGATAGATACATACATACATACATATTTGTGTGTATGCGTGTGTGTGTGGGGGGGTTGACAATCGATGTTGATTTGTTTCCTTCTACATAACCTAGCGGTTCGACAACATAGGCTAAAAGAATAACTTCTGGCATCGATTTATTCGACTAAACATTTCCAGGCTGTGTCCCATCATGGCCGCAGTGCTATGACTGAAACTGATAAAAGATATATTTGAACGAAAATTAGCGTCCAAAATACACTGGCAGAAGTGTGCCGCTCTTTAACAAAACAAGCAGTATGATATAGAATGGTTGATACGTATAAACCTTCTTTCGTATACCGACATAATATGTATCGCCACCTACATAGATTCACATCTACACAAACACATGGAATTTAACACACATACTGGTATATTTATCACAATTTATCACACATATAGATGCTCAAAGAAGACGTATAAGTTAGTGTGTAGGTGTATATACAATTTCGACGCTTGCATATGTTCATTCATAAACAAACATTCCTATATAATGTATGTATATAAGTGTGTGCATGAACGTATATATGTATGAATTTATATATGAATGTATGTATATTCGTGTGTGTGTGTGTGTGTTAATGTACTTATAAATATCTGTGTGTGTGTGTGTGTGTATATATATATATATATATATATATATATGTATATATAATGTACATGTGTGTCTCTCTCTCTCTCTCTCTCTCTCTCTCTCTATCTCTCTCTCTCTCTATATATATATGTGTGTATATATATATATATATATGTGTGTGTGTGTGTATATATAGAGAGAGAGGTGCTGTGAAGAAGTTATCGGAGGCATGTTTAATAAATATAAATTCGGTTTAACTGTGTAAACAAACGCTAAGAAATTGACTGTGTTTATGAAACACCGTTTGTGAATTTATTCGCAATTCATACACACACTACAAACTGTACTTGTGTGTGTGTTCGTATGTTTATGTATATAAGATATATAGATATGTTATATATACACACGTATGAGTTTACGTATGTCTGTGTCCACGTATGCTTACGTATGTTTGTATCCATAGTGTGTGCGTATCTATCTATCTATCTATCTATCTATCTATCTATCTATCTATCTATCTATCTATCTATCTATCTATCTATCTATCTATCTATCTATCTATCTATCTATATATATATATATATATATATATATATATATATATATATATATATATATAAATAAGATAGATGGATAGATACCCATTTGTATGAATTTATATATAAACAGAATGAAATTAGAAAATCAGTTTGTTTGGGAAACCAAGTTCCACAGATGTCAGTTTGGGAAAATGATTTGGAAGGCGAGAAAAGCGGAGTGAAGAGAGCAGCCAGGTGGAAATACCCACAGGTTTCCATCTTCTTACACATGGGTGACGAGATTGAAGTTTGCGGTCAGGGATAGGGTGGATTGCTTCTCTAAGCAAATATATTCCTTAACACTCTCATTTCATCTAATTACTGTATATGCGTGTGTGTAGTGGGTATTTATGTAAGTGTGTGCGTGTGTATGTGTGTTTTAGTATGTTTGTGTATAAGTGTGTGTGTGTGTATATATATATATATAAACGTATCTTTAAATATGCCTATATAAAGCTCTCAATCTATTTTGCTCACTATGTTTTATGTATGTATGTGCGTGTGTGTATATATATAGAGAGAGATAGATAGATAGATATAGATATAGATATATGTGAGCATGTATGTATATGTGTGTCTATGCATTTATGTATGATTATACCATGTTCTATGTATATATGTGTGTCTGTGTGTAGATGTATATTTGTATTTGTGTATGTTTATACATGTTCGTGTGTATGTGTGTGTCTGTGTATTATTGTTAGCTTATTCTTGATGGCAAAAAAATTTCCAAGTTTGATTAGAGAACTCAATTCTTTAAAGGGATGTGTATTTACACAATTATTACCATATCATAGTGGATAACTACAAGTGTACAACTGTTTCGCTCCTCCGAATTTATCATAGCAATACGATATAGTTGCCGGATTTGCTCATATATATATATATATATATATATATATATATATATATATAAGTAAAGGTAATAGACCTCATTAAGGCATCATAAATCCAATGAAAATACTGGTTAGTTACCAACCTCTAGAAAGTTCAACTACAATGTAACCATATAAACCGTGATTCATATATTTATATATTTAAAGAATAAGGAGAAAATGGAGAGGAATTAATAAAATTATTAATTGATTATAAAATATGACAACATCTCTGACAGCTGTTTCGATTCAGAAATCTTTAGATAATTAAAATCATTATAAGATGAATCTGTTCAGAGGTTGTAAGGATATAACCGTTAACGGTTTTATATATAATTACGTCGTAAGCCGACAGGTTTTGGATTCTTAGCATGCTAAGAAAGTGACCATATCCCATTGATTTCCTTTGAGGGAGAACGGTAACAGGCGCAAGAGACGAGTAATTGTTCAAGTTTATCATTTTATGACATTATTATCTGAAAATGTTCGTTTATCTTCCTAAAAGTCGAAACAACTCTGTGGTTAAGTGTGAAGAGAAAAGTGGGTTTCTCGATTTTTTTATCTTTTATTTCCATTAATTGCTTTTTCGTATTTTTCTCATTTGTATCTTTTTGTATTTCCGTGTTATTCTTGGTCAATAGAACGCTAAAAATATATATAATGGTGTGACTATTTAACGAAGGGAAACTAAAGATGATTTAGCAGTGCTTTAGACTCTATTCACCTGGAAACGTGCATGTATAGAGCAATTGTTTGATCATATTAATGCAATAATGTGTATAATATATGTTATATTCAGCAACTACAAACTGATACTGGTGCGCCGAAACAATTGTAATGAGTTTTGATAAAGCCTGTTCATTCAATTTTCTTTTATGAAAATTCATTTTGTATATACGCTGCGGATACTCGCGGATTTCCACTTGTATATCAAGTTAAAGGAAAGGTCCTACTGTATGATAGCATCTGGTAGCCGATGCCTAAAGAGGAGCTTTGGAAAGCCCCCTACAAGGTTATTACCCAGATGATATTAGATAATATTGACTGTAATTCCACAACCGGATAATGTTACATGTATAAACACATACACACACACACATATATATTTATATATATATATCCATTCATCCATATATATATATATATATATATATATATATATATATATATAATCTTTTATTATATATGTATTTTTGTATATATATATACACATACACACATCTGTATGTGTATATGTTTTATATATGTGTGCATGTATATATATATATATATATATATATATATATATATATATATATATGCATGCTTTCGTAGGTACCCACACAATTCATGCGTATATGTGTGTTTTCCCAACATCATCATCATCATCAGCTGTAGCAGTAACATTACTGTTGTCGTTGTTTTTGTACTAGTTGTTGTTATCACACACATAAGCTTCGATATCATACCTCCAGCACCAATGACCTCTCCCACCTACACCACCACCACCACCAACAACAACAGCAACCTAACATTATAATCACAACACAACACAACATCGCGTCTGACACCCCCCTCTCCCACCACACACACACACACACACACACACATCAACTACTGAACCTTCCACTACAACACCGACCACTGTCATCAGCCCCACCGCCAACACAACACACTGACAGCACTACCCCGTCCACGTCGTCCCACCACCACCAGTTAACCAAATGCTCCACCGTCCCCTCTCCACCCCCCCCCTCCTACCATCCTCCTGTATTTATCTGTTTGCTCTTCTAGCAATATTGTAATCTTTCCCGAACAATCCTTACAGCCAGTCTTGCAGAAAATTGGTTTATTCGATTTTGCTATTGTTTCCTGACGCTCCTCAGTGTGTGTGTGTGTGTGTGTGTGTATGTGTGTGTGTGTGTGTGCACGCGTACATACATGTGTATAAATGTATAAGTATATTTGTATATATAAATGTATGTGTGTGTGTGTATGTATATATATATATATATATATATATATATATATATATATATATATATATATACTTAAATGTATGTATGTGTGAGTGTATGTTTGCTTGCAGTGTGGTTTCTGGCAGTATAAAGTAGAGTATTAGTGTACGAGAGAGGAGGAGGGAGAGAGACAGGGGAGGTAACTGTTCCGGTTTGGTTGATCGACTGGTTGGTTGGCTGGTTGGGAATGTTCCTAGGAATTACCAGGACCTAAGCTGGCGTGACCTGATGGTACAGACTTTCAGTTTATACAGCTAACTGTTCGTCTCTCTCTATATATATCTGTCTACTTGTCTATGTTTCTCTTGTTTATTGTTATCGTCATCATCCTCATCATCATTATTATTATCATTATTATTATTATTCTTAAGTTGGCAAGCTGGCTCAATCGTTAGCATATCAGACAAAAATGCTTGGCGATATCTTCTTCCGCCCTTTTTACGTTCTGCGTTCAAATACTGCCAAAACTGTGTTTGCCTTTCATCCTCTTGCGAATTTGTAAAAAAAGTACGAATCAAGTCCTGGGGTAATCGACTCCCTCAATTTATACACGTCTATCTACATGTTGCTTTGTCTTCTTTTTTTTTTGTTATCTTGATGAGTTGTGGTAAGACCGAAGTATCACTGCTGATGTTACCAGTTGGCTACAGAAACAACTTACATTCTGTATTTCTACCAACTGACCTCTTCAGTTATTTCTTTTGGTTGTTTTTCTTTTATTTTTTAAAACACTCCTAATGGAAGATTTTGTCTACCGATTGTTTGGATGCTCGCATTTTTCTCTCACTTTGTCAAGAAATTTAATCTTTCTTGTGTTTATATTTAGGAAGTTGAATGCTAATTGGAATTTACCAACAGCCCAAGTTAACTGCAATTGCGACTCTAAATATTTCTTTACCCACTTAAAACAATTGTCTATCATCGTCATCATATATATATATATATATATATATATATATATATGTACACCTTCTCCTCGACTTACGACCGAGTACCTTCCGACTGACAGGTCGTAAGTCGATCAGGTCGCATGTCGAATTTATATTTTTCAACACTATTTTCATTCATGCAACTGATGCTTGAAAGCGACTGAGTGAGAGACAGTGGGAAGCAGATTTTTTATTTAATTATTCTTTTATTTTTTTAATTTTTTGTGGTCGTAAATACGGATCGTCGTAAGTCGAGGAGAAGGAGAAGATGTATGTGTGTGTGTAATCCTGGTTATGACTTATAACTGCATCCAGTAGAGAAGCCCTAATTCGGAAGTTCCAGGATCTTGACGAGTGTTGAATCCCTTCTTACCCACTCTTCTTCCTGGTCACGGAACTGCCACTTACAGACACCTCAAGGGATTTAGAGCAGATGAAGCCCGTCAGCTCATCAAAGGCTCATCTAAGAGAAGGTAACTCCACACGAATCTTGCTTCCTGATAACTGCTGGGTTCGTGGCAGTTGTTGCAACAGACCAGTACAAGTTTGAAAGTAGTTCGAGTCGGAGTGATTCTGCACAAATCATGCCCAATGTGCTATTTTTAATCATTGTGATAGGTTGCTTAGAAAACCAAGACACTAACACGATGGCATTTCTTCAACTCTTTGCAGATGGGTTTTGCTGTACCCTCATTCGTCGAAGCGTCGAGAGAATTCAGTTATGTGTGTGTGTGTGTATATATATATATATATATATACATACATATATATATATATATATAGTTTTTCCAGGAAAGACAGCGGTAGCATCACTCCGATTAGACGTGTTCCTACTGTACGGGATTGGAAAAGATAATGATCATAGATGAACATACGGTGACCTGCGTGCACAGACCCGACAACATTTCTAACGAGTTAAAGAAAAGCAAATATCAGGACTTGATCGACGAGGTCCTTGTTATGAGATGACTCGCGGCCTCATTCCCTAGATCGGTGCGCTATTCTTGCAGGAGATTGGTCCGGAGCCCAAACAACCGAAGAATGCTACTGTGGAGATAAGCATAGCAGCTGAAAGCAGCTCAAGGTGGCTGTTCGTTGACAAGAGACTAAAGGTGGAATCCTTCGGCGGGAAAAAAAAAACTAATTCAATCGTCACTACCCCACATAGGTGAAGCTTACAGGTCCGGAGCGAAAGGCCTGCAACCCTGAAATACTTTCTCATATGGAAGAATTTTCGACATTGCGATGGATTTAGAAGAAAAGTTTGCAATTCCTCTGAGTAGTTCCTGCAGATTCTGCGTGGGACAGAGCATCTCTGATATTTATTTCATCTTCACCAATCAAACTAGTTTAAACTACGTAGAGACGCGTTTATATTCTCCTTGATTCGACTTTCTAAAATCTATTTCGAGGTATAAACTTTCTCCATTTGTTCTGGCTTCACCAGGCGAGTATACTACTATTCATTTCGTTTAGTATCTGACTACTTTATCCTATTATTCAATTACATTTTATCTACCTTTGTCTAAATAAAATTACACTTTTATTTTTATTTCATTCTCACTGCTTAACATACTTGCAATCATCTTAAGACATGCGCTCTTTATAATTCATCAGTGAAGATTAATAATGTTGTGAATACAAAACGCTTTCGTTGTAGCTTCATGCCGACCGGTTTATAAACATAAGAGTGATTCCTCTTTATGGCAGACATGCGGCGTTGTGCTTAGTTAGGATGTTAGACTGACCATCATAATGTCGTAGATTCAATTCCTGGACCTTGTGGCACGTTGTATCCTTCAGCGAGACACTTCATTTCGCACTCATCCAGTCTACTCACATGAAAATGCGTACCAGCCAAGTGCTGATGCAGCTCTCTCTCTCTTTCTCTCTCTCTCTCTCTCTCTCTCTCCTTCTCTCTCTCTCTCTCTCTCTCTCTCTATCTCTTTCTCTCTCTCTTTTCTTCCTCCAGCTAGCACACTATATCATCATCATCATCATTTCCCATGCTGGTACATGTGGGACGATTTGACGGGATCCGGCAAGCTGCAGACCTGCGTCGAGCTCCAATGTTTACTTTGGCATGATTTCCGCGGCTGGATGCCCTTCCTAACGAAAAACCCCTTTACAGAGATTACTGGGTACATTTTTCTTTCATGCCATCGGCACTAGTGAGGTTGCCAAGTAACTTAGAAGACGAGAAAGAGCAGGGAAAATGTAAAAGGAACAAGTCCCTTCGACTAAGAGGTGGGTGATACTGAGAGGGAACTGCGAATGGCGGTTATGGTTAATACATGTGTTTGTGTCTCTTTGTGTGCAGCCAGTGTAGAGAGAATGTGTTTTTGATAGATAAATCGATATTTGCGAAGTGATCTTAATGTTTGTCTCCTCAGAGTATCGAATTACTCTGAAGCAGAGATGAAATATAGCTTGTAACTATCTAAACTTTAAAAAAACCAAAACGACACAAAATGATTGGAAGAAAAATACGTTGGTGAATTTACTCGTGTTAAGAATGGCAAATGGGAAGAAAGCTTAAATCCAGGAAAGGATAGAAGACTGCGTAGCAAAATAAAGAAAATTGGAAAACGAAGTAGGAAAACAAGAGAGAAGACAAAATGAGAGAAATGAGATTGGCCGAGAAATGAACGAGATGCAAACGGGAGTGAAGAAGGCGCAGGCCTAGCAGTGTGGTTAAGAGACTCACTTTGCAGCCACTAGATTTGGGGTTCAGTCTTAAAGCGCGGCACCGTGGGCAAGCGTCTTTTATTATAGCCCTTGGTGGACTAGTGTCTTACGAGTGAATTTGGTTGACTGATTTGAACTCACAACGCAAAACTCGAGAACAGATGCCGAGGCTCTAACGATTCCGCTCGTGCGCCTCCTTAATGGCTTTTGATTTTAGGCACAAGACCAGCAATTTTGAGGGCAGCAGGTTAGTCGATACCATCAACGCCGGTACTTTAACTAGTACTTTACTTTATCCAACTCGAAAGGATGAAAGTCAAAATTGACCTCAGTGGAATTTGAAATCAGAACGTAAAGAGTTGGAAGAAATGTCAGTTTTTTTTTCTCCGACGCTGTAACGATTCTACCAGCTCGCCATATTTAGACAACGATAATAATTCAATTTTGGCACAAAACCAGAAATTTTGAGGGGAGGGGCCAAAGTCGATGACTTTGGCCTAGAACTTGACTGTTACTTTATCTCACGACTCCGTAGGGAAACGAAAATGCAAAATTGACCATGGTAGGATTTGAACTCGGAAAGTAAAGAACCGGAATAAACATCGAAACAAAAAAAAAATCTTTTTTTTTTTTTCCGATGTTTTAATGATTCTGCCGGTTCACCAACTCAGTGACTTCTGATTTTGGCATAAGGCCAACGAGTTAATCGATGCTATCGACTCCAGCAAGTTAATTGTTACTATATCTTATCGACACAGGTGGGATGAAAGGAAAAGTTAACCGCAGCAGGATTTGATCTCAGAGCGTAAAATGTCAGAACAAGTATAGCAAAGGATATTTTTCTTACGCCCTTAGGATTTTGCCAACTTGTAACCTTTGTGTGGGGTTGGGGAGCGATAAGAGCAAAATTTAATGGCAAGTAATTACCTTGATTAGGTTTTTATATGTTGTGTTTCAGCAATTGCATATCACAAGGTTACTGGTTCGATTCGAATTAAAAGATGAAAGACAAAAGTAAGTTAGGTTTTTTTTTTTTTTTTGCTTTTTTTTTTTAAGAATTAGATTTTTTTTACTGAGAATACGAAGAAAATTGAAATGTCTCTGTAAGCTACACAATCTCTTAATCTTCCAGCAACACAAATACACACAATGCCGGATAATATGTGTGCGTTTGTGTGTGTGTGTGTGTATGTGTATGTATATATATATATATATATATATATATATATACGTGTGTGTGTATGTATATATATATATATATATATATATATATATATATATACACGTGTGTGTGTATGTGTATACGTATATATGTATATACACACACATATATACTTTCTCATTGCGTCTCTCTCCCTCTAGATATGTGTGTGTGTGATTGTGAGTGTGAATGTATGCACACGTACATACGCACGAACACATATTCGTGTGTACATATGTATTTGTGTGTGTGGTATATATATGTGTGTATATATATATATATATATATATATATATATATATATACATACATACATATGCGCTTACACACTCGTGCACACACTTATTACGTTAACAAGGTCTTGTTGCTTGTATCCTCTTCTCCCCTCTCTCTCTCTCTCGTCTCTCCCCATCCTTCCATGGCACACACTCCACACTATCTTATCAGTAATGGCTGTTAGCATTAAACAACATAGAACAGCGGCTTACGTAACATAGTCAAATACTGATTAGATTTTGCCCGTGTCTGCTTCTGTGTGTGTGTGTGTGTGTGTGTGTGTGTGTGTGTTTAATCTCGTGCGTTTGTGGGCAGATTACTGTCGTGTGTGTACGTGTGTATATGGTGTGTGTATGGGCTTGTGTGTTTGTGTGTGTGTGTGTTCTTTGTGATTAGATTCATGGATTATGTATATTGAAAGTAAGACGTGTGCCATATATAAATATATACACAGATACATATACACACGCACTCACTTGTACGAACATACATATATAAATACATACGCATACATACTGACATATGTATACATGTATATACACACACATATGATCCATACATGCGTATATACACATATAGAAACATGCATATACATACATTCATACACATACATGCGCACACATATACATACATATATACATACATACATGCATGCAGAGAGAGAAACACACATTCTTCTATTTAAAACAGCGATGCCTCAACGCCATGATAATTTTTTCTTCCTCACAAACCAGCAACGACATCCTGAACAACATCCAGTAATCTTAAAAGTCTGAGTACTAGCGTAAATCATTAGTACTCGGATAAATATAATTAAAATACTCAGGCATGGTCGTGTGGTTAAGAAGCTTGCTTTGCTACCATATGGTTTCGGGTTCAGTTCCACTGCATGGCACCTTGTGTTAGTATCTTTTACTTAAGTCTCGGACCGACCAATGCCTTGTGAGTGAACTTGATAGACAGAAACCGTGAGGAAGACCGTCGTATATATATGAGTGCGTGTGTTTGTGTTTGTCCCCACCACCGCTTCAGAACTGGTACTGGTTTGTTTACGTGCCCGTAACTTAGCAGATTGGCAAAAGAGTCCGATAGACAAAGTAGTAAACGTGATAACTAATTAGTACTGGTGTCGATTTATTCGTCCAAAATCCAGGTGCCCCAGCATGACCACATTCCAATGACTGAAAGAAGTAAAAAGAAAAAGAAGAAAGCGCTTTTGTATTGAGTACAATTGTTTCTGTTCGTTATAAACCACATACACACATTTACCTGTGTATGTGGTTTATCCGTAGTAGATCCACATCCGGATCCTTTTAGCCCAGGGTATAGTGTATTTGGCCAGTTTATTTTGGGGTTTTTTTTTCGATGTTCTAACGATTCTGCCAGCTCACTGACCTCACTGAATTCTGATTTTGGCATAAGGCTAAGGAATTAATCGATACTATTGACTCCAGTGAATTACTATATCTTATCAACACAGGTGGGATGAAAGGCAAAGTTGGCCGCGGCAGGATTTGATCTCAGAGCGTAAAATGTCAAAACAAGCATAGCAAAGGATATTTTTCCTGCGCTCTTAAGATTTTGCCAGCCTGCAACCTTTTTTTTTTTTTTTTTTTTGGTGGTGGTGGGGAACAATAAGAACAAACTTTGGAGGCAAGTAATTACCTTGAATAGGTTTTTATATGTTGTGTTTCAGCAATTGCATATCACAGGGTTACTTTTAGCTGGGGTTATTTTTTTTTTGTCCTTTTGGGGGGGGGGGGGGTTCTTGTAAGTGAAATATACCTCAGCTATACTTCCAAATTTGAATCCATTTTACTCTCTAAAAAATTGTTGATAGGTTATGAAAGATAACTGAGGTTGATGTGATGTTGTGGTTTGTGCCAAGACAGGATTAAAAGAGAAAAAGAAAGATAGACACGCTAGCAACAGCACCTTATTGTAGTACCAAGCGTGTGAGGCTTGTGGGTTTATATACTCACAAAGATAACTACACTGTGATGTTTTGTGTGTTTGTTTGTGTGTAAAATCCACACCGTAATCTTTCCGAAAATAAATTCAGTGTAAATTATATTGCTATTTTCCTAAAAAAGGGTTTCTCAACAATCTGTTATTTACGTGAAAATCTTCCACCGTCGTCACTATCACTCTCCCACCTCTGTTTCGCAATCTACCAGTCTATACCTCCATCTGCATGACTGCGTCTCATTTTCTGTTTTTCTCTGTTCCACTATCCTAAATAAATTCAGAGAGAGCAATAAAGAAAGATGGAAAATCAGAGAACTGAAGGTGAGGAAAGAATAACAGTTTGACGTCACACAAACGTAAGGCTACTATCATCACCGTCGGTTCCAGCTCTTTCTCTTTCTGTCTGTCTCTCCCTCTCTTTTGCTCTCTCTCCCTCCTTACACATCCATGGCTCTCACTTTATATGCGTCTCTTTCTATTCTTTGTATTCCACTCTTCTAAAGAGTGACATTATAAGAAAGATTGTTTTTCTACATCTACCTTGAATTAACGAAGTGCAGAATGTGATTTGGGGAAAATTTAGCTGCTATTTCGCTACACTAATATCATACAGACTTCCTTGTGAGGTGGCCATTAGCGAATATACGTATGGTTATGTGGTTATTCGTGTTGTAATTGATGAATTTATAAACCACCACTACCATCTCCCCCAAATACTACTACTACTGCTACTACGACTACTACAAGCTTTGATACTGAGACATGTTAGAACAATACTCATTGATCATTTAATTTCCTGTTTGAAACCAATAACTGAATTGTCACCTGA
>NC_142953.1:29755137-29782637 GCF_046866305.1 Octopus bimaculoides
TGTGTGTGTAATATATTTATTTCATATATACACGTATTCATATACATCTATACATATGTATATACTGTAGATTCCATTGTATTATAGATTCAGTATATATATATAAATATATGTATGAATATATCGCTAGTTGTATATATATATGTATGTATATATGCACGCCATACATACGTATGTCTTTATGTGTGTATAGTAAATGGATCGATCAAGCTGTTCAGTGGAGTGAGACGATTTCATGCTCCATCGATACATCCAATGGACAAGACAATGTTTATTATGTGGAACCAGTGAGTATTGTTGTTGTTATTGTTATTGTTATGGCTGTTGTTGTTGTTGTTGTTGTTGTTGATGGTAGGTGTTTATGGGAGATAGAGAGGAAGAAAGAAAAAACGGGGAAGTGGGAATGGGTGAGACATGGAGAGTTGTCAGGGAGAAGAATTGCACGGACAAACAAAATATGTGGGGAAAAACGGAAAAATAAAGAAGGAATTTCAAATGTGTGTTGTGTGTGCGTGTGTCTGTGTACACGTGTATACAGGAATGTATGTGTGTGCGTATATATATATATATATATATATATATGTATATGCGTGTACATATAGACTGCAATGTTTTTTACACATACAAATATATTTATATATGCAAGTATGTATATAAATACACGTGTATATATATATATATATATATATGTATGTATGTATGTGTGTGAGTGTGGTAAATATCAATATATCGATAGATAGATAGATAGATAGATAGATGTTAGTGGTTCGTGTCTATCTATAGTGGTGGTTAACGTAGCGGATGAGGAGACTTCGATGATTGATTAAAAGAAACAAAATGGTGTGTAAATATATCAAGAGATCGATAATCGTTTTGATAGATCTATCATCAGCTCATAGCCCTTTTTCTTTCTCTCACTTCCATGTATATATATATATATATATATATATATATATATATATATATATATATATATATATATGGGCGAGCGTGTATATGTGTTTTCCTTTCCTTATCTCATACTAGATTTATATTAAGTCGCATTATATGTATATATATTTGCATTCACATATTCAATGTATATGCATAAACATACATACATACAGATAGTGTGTATGTGTGTGTTTCTAGCTTTTGTGTATACATATACAAATACGCAAAAGAAGTTCATGTATATAATCTAATATTCTTGATACATTCTTTTATGCTTTTATGAATGTCTTATATATATTCACACACACACACACACACACATATATATATATATATATGTATGTATACACACACACACAAGTATATATGTATATGAGCGTGCGCATATATGAACATACATATATACTTTGGTAAGCGTGAAAAACCAATATGCTCTGTATTGTTCATGATGTACATCTATTTGTCCCTATATATATATATATATATATATATATATATATATATATATAGGCTAGATACACAGAGAGATAGATTCCTGTGAACAAGACAATAGCGGGATTTGAAGTTAAGCGAAGAAATGTAGAATTCTATTTGAATTCTATTTGAAACTCAGTCTGCATGAGTCGCTACGCGGTGTGTTTTCTCTTGGTTTGGAGGACCATAAACTTCATACATTTACATACACAGTATATAGATATTAATTTAGATTCGGATCTTGCAGGTGGTTTGCTGTTTCTTTGTATTTCCACAATCTCCTCCGAGGTCACACTGACCTCTAGTGAAGAAGATACTCTTTTGTTACTATAGCTGGACGGGAAAACTGTCGACGAGATACAAGTTTCAAATCTAAAATTAATTGTTGTATGTATATGTCTCTTTGTACCTGCACGTATATGTGTGTGGGTCTCTGTATATCCGTGTATGTGTAAACGTATTTACGGACAATATACGGATAATATATAGGATTTATTACAAGGGACATTCATGTATCGAGACACTGACATTTCGGGAGATTAGTTCATACAGCATTGCCAAATATATTGATTGTTCATGTTCCCTAGAACATCAGATAACGAAGCATGCCAGCACTACTATTCTTTCCTTCTTGTTGATCCAATATGCTGCACATTTTACCATCGATAGAATTGGGTACCATATAATTTTTACCCTTTTGCTTGTTTCAGTCATTAGACTGCGACCATGCTGGAACACCGCTTTGAAGGTTTCAGTCGAACAAATGGACACCAGCACTCATTTTATTTTAAAGTCTATCGGTCTCTTTTGCCGAATCGCTAGATTACTGGGACAAATCAACAACAGCTGCCACGCACATATTTATTTATGTACAAGCTTCATTACAGTTTCCGTCTATCATATTCACTCACAGGGCTTTGGTCATGCCATAGTAACGGTAGAAAATACTTGTTCAAGATTCTGCGTGCTGTGGGACTGAACTCGAAGCCAGGTGGTTGCAAAGCAAATTTCCTAATCCCACAGCCTTGTTTTGATCTTCACCTTTAGAAAGATTACAAAATGCAAAGCAGAGATGATGCACAATAGATTTTCCTATCTTCAGTAGAAGTCTTGGAGTTATACTGGTTTCTTGTACATTATAAGCAATATTTGATATCATCTTAATGAAGGCATCTTGCGAGAAAATCTAAACAACGTCCGAGACAACGATGAGCCTTATGCAAATATTTATACTCCGCAATATAGTTTATATAATTGTCGTGGTCTTCCTTTTGTTAGATAAATGTGTGTGTGTGTGTGTGTGTGTCTATACATATATATATCTATAGTTATATAGGTGTATGTGTGCATGTATAAATATATATGTATTGTGTGTGTGTGTGTGTGTGTGTGTGTGTGTGTGTGTGTGTGTGTGTGTGTACGCCAGTTAAATATTCAACATGGACTCTGACAAAAAACAGGTGGAGCACAAGCATGATGGGACCTACACATGAATGTCGCGGACTGTTCTCAACGAAAGAAGCATTTTATTGAAACAGCCCCCAGCATATCCTCTCAATCCCTCGAGAGAGGAAGACCAGATATGCTGGTGACTGTTATCGAAGGAAAGATGAATTAGTGAGCGAGATCCTGCTGTGGGTCGCGAGTCGTGGGAATTTTCATGTCAGACGACCTGGAATGACGGACGTTGATTAACTCTCTGCTCACGTCAAGATACGAATAGAAAACTTTTTAAACGTTATGGAAGACAGAAGCGCGTCAGATGAAAGACTGGTTCTGGTCCGGGTAACCCTCCCCAAATGGTGTATATATATATATACATATATATATATATATATATATATATATATATGTGTGTGTGTGTGTGTATGTATATGTGTGTGTGTGTGTATGTATATATGTGTGTGTGTGTATGTATATATGTATGTATGTGTTGTAGATATATATATATATATATATATATATATATATATATATATATATATATATATATATATATATTATGAAGCTGAAACCATTTTAAAAGTTTATTACGGGCATCGTTTTTCGTGTATAAAATTTATGAACCCTAACATACACACATATATGCACACACGCATATATACTCACAGACACAAAGACAAACTTAGACACATCCATACCTACATAATACATATGCATGCATGTATATATGTGTATACATATAGAACACAGCCGGTATTTCTTCTGATCAGTTGGCGAATCAGAAATTTAAAAAAATCAATACGCTTCGTCTATTACTATTCAAACATCGATCACACACGCGCGCGCTGACACATTTCAACCCTCTCTTCCTTTCATCAAACATCTCAAAATTCAAAATGTCTCCTTTTACCCCAAGTAAAGACAAACACTATGAAATGTCTTTCCTATTTCTGAATATATTTAAGAGAAGGCGTTCAACATTTCACAACACTTCCCCACAATGACTCAAGTGTTTTAAAAACTCATAGTTGCACACGTTCACACCATAAGAACAGGTCTCAGACACAATCAAGGTTTATAATGTTTGTGCTGTCTTTAATCACTGCGCACACATACCGTGTCTAAAACGTGCGAACACAGCTTTTGCATTTAGATGAGGCTACAGTTTTTATTTCCCATTTTCTTTTCCTTTTCGTTTTGTCTTCTTTTTATCTATTTTTTCTTTTTCTTTTTCTTTTGTTAGACTTTCTGTTTGATTTGTCTTTCCATTCCATATCGAAGTCAAAGCCAAACTTACTGTGTTTATTGACAGAATGGACGGAAAGAAGGAAGACTTGGGGTCCTTACCAAACATCTTGCGTTGGCATTTATATATATATATATATATATATATATATATATATATATATATATATAATATTAATTTATTACTTTTTGTGGTGTTTTTATGTTTGTATGTGCGTAAGCTTGCGTGTGCGTGCGAGTGTGTGTGTGTGTGTGTGTGTGTGTGTGTGTGTGTGTCTGTGTATACATGTGTGTGTGTGTGCGCGTATGTGTTGACATCAGGGAAATTGGAAGAATTCTTACTCAAATAATACCGTTTAAATTTCCATAGCACCAAGTACTGTAACTTGTCAATATGAGACGAAGATATTGGGCACGAAAATGGAATTGGCTACCTGAGAGTGTATCTGGGAGCGTGTCTCTCTCTCTATATATGTAAGGTGCTAAGCTGGCAGAATCGTTAGCACGTCGGACAAAATGCTTTTTTGCATTTCTTATCGCTCTTTGCGTTCTGATTTCAAATACCGCCCAGGTTAGCTTTACTCTTCATTCTTTTGGTGTCTATAAAACAAAATACCAGTCAAGTATTGAGGTTGGTGGTATCGACAAGCCACCCTCCTCTCAAAATCTGCTGGCCTTGTGTTTAAATCAGAAGCCATTATTAAGAGCGGTTTATGGCAAAGTCTTTGGAATCTCATCTGATCTTCTTCACTCACTTATTCCTGGAATGATCTGTGGGAGCAGAATCCTCAAACACACCTTATATCGGGTTCTGTCAAAAACAACCGAATCTAATTGATCTGTTCGAATCCCTAACAGAAACCAACCGAGCTCATGGATGTTATCCAACCATCTTACTCGTGGTCTTCACCTGAGGTTCACGCCGGTTTGTTTTTGCCTGTAAAACCTCTCCAGCGATTCTTTTCTGGGACATTCTTACCACATGTCCGTTGTATCGATCTGTGATCTTCCAATTCGGAAAAGTAGCCGCTCTACATGGAGCGCTTGTCTGATTTCCGAGCTACACACTTTATCGAGTACCGTTATTCCAAAGACCCTTCGGAGTAACCCCATCTCAGCCCCATTATTCGCGATCGTTTTCTTTCGGTCATTATCCACATTCATGACCATAGGTAAGAGTAGGCACGAACACCGAATTGGAGATAGCGAATTTGGTTTTTATTCCTACCTACCCTCTTCTGATGGCGCCTGGCCACGCCGGCTCTTGTAGTTGTTGCGTCTAATTCAAGCTCCTGCCTGCCATCGCTTGTGAAGACATCTCCAAGATACTTGAACTTCATCTGCTTCTGTGCAACTCCACTCACATGTTGAGTGCATTGCGCAGGCTTCTTTGAAAGGACGAGTGTCTTAGTCTTCGCATCACTGATTTTCATTTCTTCCGGGCAGCACTCGGCAACAAAACTAGCAAGGGCATGTCGGAGATCACCCTCCGATGGGTTGAGTGGTACTATGTTGTCTGCAAATTTCAACCCTCTGATCCTACACCTGCTGGTCTTGATTTCACTTCCAGCCCGGCTGTGTATTTCAATCTTGTTCATAAAGGTTATGATCAGGAAAGGCGGCAGTACGCCCCCCTGAAGAGTGGTGCATCCTTGCATGGAGAAAAGAATTTGCTGATCTGCTAAACACGGTCACAACAATATCTGACGTTTATGATATGCATCTAGGAGCGATTACTAAACCCTCAGAGACCGAAGTCACAAGAGCAATTAAAGAGCTTAAGTATGGCAAATCTCTTTAAGACATTCGGTCTGTAATGTTTAAGGCATTCCTTGACTGACTTGTGTGTGCCAGGTGATATGGATCTCTAGAAAGGCACCTAAACAGTGGCATTTGGGAATGATAATCCCGATGTTCAATAAGAAAGTAGAGATTGCTCTAATTATAGAGGTATGCCCTTGTGAAGCCTCCTCGATATGCTAAGTGACTGGTGAAGAGTTATAGGGATAGTGTAGAGTCTAAACTGGCTGAAGAGCAGTGTGGCATTCGCTGTGGATGCAGAAGAGCCGTCAAAATATTCACACAGCGAGAGGATTTCGAGAAATCGTGGGACTATGGTCAAGAAGTATAAACTTGCTTTTTAGACCTCGAAAAGGCATAAAACCGCGTTCAGTGGATTTGTAGTTGAAGGTTCTGCAGGAATATGGGATCGATAAACAGCTTCTTGTTGCTTTGAAGTCCCTATATGAATACCAAAGTATGTGATCGGATAAAGGGTGTTAAGTCGGACTCCGCCAAGTCTTTACAATGCCGGACTAAATACCGATTTCTGAAAGAGACCATCAGAAGAGAAATCAATCCAGGGTAGTGTAAAGGTGATTTACTGAACCTTCCCACAGTATATAACTGATACTAAATTTCATTGCCTGCAGGAAGGGGGTTAGTCAACGTTGTATCCGGTGGGGGTTTGAAGACAGAATGGTATAGAGAAGAAATTAAAAACCACGATTGCATTTTAGACAAAGGATGGTATTACTGAGGAAAGGGTGGGGAAGTACTGATAGTAGTGAGGGAGGAGGAGGAGGAAGAAGAAAAAGTTCTCAAGTGCCAAGCGAATTCTAGAAATCTTTAGCAACGCGGTCCACGTGTAAAATAAAGAATATACAAACATTATGCAGACGAATACAAATAGTATGTGTCTCTCTTAGTATTTGTGTGTGTGTGTGTGTACGCACACAAACGGATACATATATAAACACACATACAAACACATACCTACTTACATACATACGTTGACACGTATGTACATATATGTGCATATATATATGTGTGTGTGTGTATGGAGAGAGAGAGAGAGAGAGGCTGTGTGTGTGTGTTGTGTTCTCACTTTCAAACAAAGAAAGAGAGAGAAGCAGTGTGTGTTTGTGTTTAATGTTTTGTGCTTTTCACTGATGAATACAAAAGCAATAATTCTCGCGTGAGTTGACGGAATGAGGTGCGAAAGACGGCGGCGGCGGACACCCAGTCTCAGTGGTGTGTCCTTGATTATAAACTTTATTAGAGATCTGGTGACGTTGAGAGGTGGTTACGGCTGGCTATTTATTGAACAGCAAGGAGGTGACGCTACTGTTTCTTAATTCACTTTTTTTTTTCATTGTTTATATTTTCGAGAAATTCTGATTGCTTTTTTTTCTTTTTCTTTTTTTCGTCTGTGCAGGAATGGCCTTGCAACTGTACAGTCTCGAATTTAGCTGCACATGTGCAAGTGTCTTCATAATATTAAACCCCATAGCGACCAATGCTTTGTGAGTGGAGTTGCTAGACGGAAAGTGAAAAATCATCCGTAGTCCTAGCAGCTATTCGCTGTTGACGCCACCAAAAACGAACAATATTATCGTTGAAGGTGTGAAATTGTAATGGTTTTTTGGGGATAGGGTGCGATAACTGACGAGGAAAGAGCTTGTGTCTATATTTTCTGTTCGTTCTTTTGTCATACTTTTGTTTAAGTTTTGAAACTAATGATCGATGTGTGTGTGTGTGTGTGTGTGTGTGTGTGTGTGTGTGTGTGTGTGTGTGTAACTTGTTTCAGTCGTATGACTGCGACCATGCTGGGGCACTGCCTTGAAGGGTTTTAGTTGAACCAATCGGCCTTAGGCATTATTTTTTGAAGCCCAGTACTTATTCTATCGGTGTCTTTTGCCGAACCGCTAATATGCGGGGAGGTACACACACCAACACCGGTTATCAAACGGTAGGGGAGGCGGAGGAACAAACACAGATACGAACACACACACGCACACACACACATATATATATACACGACAGGCTTCTTTTCAGTTCCCGTTTACCATATCCACTCACAAGGGTTTGGTCGGCTATAATAAAAGACCCTTGCCCAAGGTGCCACACAGTGGAACTGAACCCAGAACCATATGGTTGGGAAACAAGCTTCTTACCACATAGCCATGTCGTGTGTGTGTGTGTGTGTGAGTGTGTGTTTATCGATTAACAACCGCTTTTGGTTTGTTTACGTCCCCATAAATTAGCGATCCGGCAAGTGCGACCGATAGAACAAGCAGTCAGTACTAGTGCCGGTTTGTTCGACTAAAACCCTTCAACCGGTGCCCCTAGCATGATCGCAGCTTGGTGACCGAAACAAGTAAAAGATAAAGAATATAACGAAACGTATGCATGCAGTTATACTAAGAAGATAGAGCCTAGGCTTAAAAGACTGGACTCTAACTTCAGTTGGATGTCGTTTTGCTTTTAAAAATCTGCCATTCAATATATTTTGTAACCCTGAAGAAAATCAACGCCTCTTACTCTCACTCTATCACTCCCTCTTTCTCTCCTTTCTTTTCCCTCCCTCTCTCTCTTCCTCCTCTCTCACTCCCTCTCTCTCTTCCTCCTCTCTCACTCCCTCTTTCTATCTCTCTCTCACTCCCTCTTTCTCTCCTTTTTCCCTCTTTCTATCTCACTCTCTCACTCCCTCTTTCTCTCCTTTCTTTTCCTCCCCTCTCTTTCTATCTGTCTCTCTCATTCCTTGTTTCTTTTATTTTTCCTCTCTCTCTCTCTCTCTCTCTCTCTCCCTCTTTCTATCACCCTCTCTCTCTCACTTCCTCTTCTCTCCTTTCTTTTTCCTCCCTCTCTCTTTGTCTCTCTTTTCCTCTTTTGTTTCTTGGACGAACGTAAAGAGTATTTCTTGGTCACCATCACACCACCTTCATCATCATCACCGTCATCATAACCATCATCATAATCGTTATTATCATCGCTTTCATGATCATGATCATCATCATCATCATAACCATCGCCATCACCGGTTTCTGGCATAACTACCCTCTCACCATCATCACAGTACAGTCTCTTTCTCCTCCTCCTCCTCCTCCTCATCATCATCACCAACTTCCTTCTTTTCAACATCAAAAACCACCATCATCACTATCGTTGTCATTATAATAATAATCATTACAATAACCATCACCACCACCACCACCACCACTACCATCATCATCATCATCACCATCATCACCACCACCACTACCATTATCATCATCATCATCACCATCACCACCACCACCACCATAATTATCCTCATACCCATCACTATCAGCGTTTACGACATAATTACCTTCACCGCCATCGCAATACATCATTATCACCACTTTCATCATCATCATCATCATCATCATCACGCCATCGTCACTCGCCATCACCACCACCGTGACCATCATCATCGTCATCATCTACACATTCTCTCCTTCATCTCATCATTTCATTGATGTTTCTGCCGTTTCCTTCCGCCTTCCGATCCGCTTCCTTTCCTCCATCCTCTCTTTTCTCACGGAACGTCCTTTTGCACGTGCAACACATCGAACACACACACACACACACACACACACACACACACACACACACACACACACACACAACTAAATATCCTATATCAGTTATTATCCCGAATTAATCACCAAGTAGTGTAGATAGATAGTTGCTATTTAGTGATTGATATTAATTATATAACACGTCATACCGTTTATTAATTAATTCTATAAAAGCCAGTCTTAATATTTCAAGACTTGTTGGGAAGAAATAATTTTAGGTTTTCTATCCAACGAGGGAGAGACCACGATGATGTAGGAATAAAATGATATAAAGACTAGCTTCCTACATAGTTTTTTATCAAACATTTTTGCTGTCAAATTGTTCCTTTATATTTTGCATTTGAACACGTGTGTTGAATCATATTGTTTGTTTTTTGTTTTTCTCGGGAGAGTCATGATGCCAATAATAAACACACGCACTGGTTCTGTTTCACTTCTTAATTACTTTTTATCTATTGATTGACTATTTAACTAATTAATTAATTAATCGACTGTTTCATTCATCGGTCGGTTTAACAATCAGATTAATCAAAGTCCTTTCTTCACCGTTCACGACTTCATCAACGACACCATCTTTACTTCAGATTTGTTGTAGGTCTGTTTATCTGTCTGTCTGTCACTTGGTTTCCAGGTCCTACACCGCTGAAACGATGGAGTTTGTATATAGCCCTGGGGTTGCGCACTGGTTCTACTTCACTTTATCTGTATTTGTCAATTGGTCAACCATTTAACCAATTAATTAATATATCATTTGATTAATCATTCTGTCAGTCAATCAGCCAAGTAATTAGCTGGGTTTGTCAAAGGTCTTTCGTTGCCATTCGTGACCTCATCAATGACATACGCAAGAATCATACAATCTATCTTTCACTCTGAGAGAGAGAGAGAGAGAGAGAGAGAGAGAGAAACTTTATTTTGTTTGATTTGCAAGATTCTTGATGGGAACCATAATCTTTTTGTATCTTGAGTGATGATAACACCAATAACAAACACTCGCACTGGTTTTATTTCACTTCTTTAATAATTATTTGTCAGTTTGTTAACCATTGATTAACCGTTCTGTCAATCAATCAGTCAGTCAGCTAGGTTTGTCATTAGTCCTTATCGATGACATACCCAAGCATTATATAATCTGCCTTTCACTCTGAGAGAGAGAGAAACCTTTTGTTGCCAACAGAATGAGGAGACAGATGAACTGGGTACGAGGTTGGTTGGAAGGTGTTCCGAATTGACTCCCTGTCAATAATACAGGTGGAACCTTTTGTTTTGTTTTGTTTTTGTTTTTTTGCTTGATGTGCGTGTACCTGTGTGTGTAATCTTATGTGTATGGAGATGCAGCATCGTCAAATCAACAAACTGTTCGCTTCGGAATCACGGGGTCCTCGGTTTCGGTTTCTCTGCGCAGAATCCTGGGTTCGTCCATACTTTATGAGTAAGAAAACTGTATTCGTCGGATGACTTGCATCCGTAATTCAAAAAGGTACATTCGTATCAAACATACTGTGTCACTGATTCTGCCTGAGAATTTGGTTTATGGTACACGTGTGACCGTGGAATACTCAGCCACATACCCGTTACTTCAGGAGGAGGAAATTCAGTAAAACGATGGGAGATCCACTTCACCCAGAGAGTGTGTGTAGGAGTTTGAGTGTGTGTGTGTGTCTGTGTGTGTGTGTGAGAGAGAGAGAGAGAGAGAGAGTGTGTGTGTGTGTGTGTGTGTGTGTGTGTGTGTGTGTGTGTGTATATGGAATTTGCTGACTCAGATGATTACATCCAGGTGTCTCTGTTTACCGTTCTTTGAAGAAGCTGTTTCCATTCTAAATGGCAGTGTTTTGATATTTAGATAATACATCTGTCTTGTTTACTATCCTTCTTATGTTTCCACTCGTGACCTCTCCAAATAATACACTTCGTTGCCAAATATTTTCTGCTTATTTATTTATTTATTTATTTTATGTTGGCGTTGTTGGTTGGTTGGTTGGTTCAGTTACAAGATTTCCATTACGAAAACAAATTTGCCTAGGAAATGAGTATGTGAGCTGGTGTTGGAGTATGTATGTTGATGAAAGAGTATATATAATAATGCAGGAGTACGAGGGAGTGCTGAAATATTTTGGGCTTAAAAAATAAAAATAAAATGCAGGTGGATCAATTAATTATGATTTTATTCAACATATTCCCCTCTGAGATTCACACACTTTCTGCAGTGGTCCTTCAGTTTTTCTAAGCCCTGTAAAAGAACTCGGTAGGTTGGGCCTCCAACCAGGCCCTTCGCGATATCCTTAAAACCAGGAAGTTTTCAGTACCCACTCGTATATAGCCTGGCAAAGGAGTATACCTCATAGGGTGAGAGTATGTAAGCTGGTTGTGAGTGTGCATGGCCTTCTGGTTAGGGTGTTGCACTCACGATCGTGGGATTGTGGTTTCATTCCTAGACCGGGTGGTGAGTTGTGTTCTTAGGCAAAAACACTTCATTTCTTGTTGCTCTACGATCACTCCAACATCTAAGCTGATGGAAGACCGTATGCGGTTACAAGATTGTATTATTTTTTTAAATATGGAGCGAAGAGCCGTTTATATTGTTGTTGCTGTTGTTATTTGTTGTTATTGTTTTTTCCGTTTTTAGTTGTAGATCAACTCAAACTGTAGACTTACGATCAACATCCTGTGCGGCCGTGATCATTTCTACTTTTCTTCCGAGCATAGCTTATCTAGAATACTCTGCTCCAAAAGTCCCTACGTTTTGGAAGATGCATCACTATATTTTTTAGAACAGGACCAACATTTTATCGATTCAAGGCTATGATCGTTAGCATACACCATTCTTTTCCATTACAGGACAATGTAAATGGCTACTATTTTTAGCATTTACGACGGTTTCTTGAAGAAAACTAATTTTTACCTTGCTAGTATACGACCATAGTATCTACTACACGAATGTTTTTAGTACATGACTATAATTTCTAGTAGATGACAATAATTTTTGTCTCAGATTAAACTGGTTACCCATACAAGATAAGATATTGTGGTTCTGGGGCGCCTGACCACCCATGTTAAAACGCAAACACTATGCAAAATACGGCAACAGAAGCGTATTTTGAAATCGTGGGCCGGATGCGGCCCTCGACCCGCTTAGAGTGTAAGGAGTTAAGGACCGAAACACTGGCTGAAAAACTCCTACAGTTTAACTAGTGTTTCTTTCTACCAATTTGTTGTCATGGAAACGAACACGAAATGTGTGCAGCAGGAAAATCGCTCAAACTTCAGAAACTCTTTTCATACTCTTTCTCTCTCTCTCTTTATCTCTCTCTATCTGTTTATCTATCTTCTGTTCCCCTCTCTCTCTCTTTCCTTCTCTCTTTATTCTCTTTTTCTCCTTTCTTTCTCTCCTTTTCTCTATTCTCTCCCTCTTTTTCTCGCTCTCTCTTTCACTCTTTCTTTTTGTTTCTGTCTATCTTTCATACATTTTCTTTCTTTCCCCACTCACTCTCTTTATTTCTCTTTCTCTCTCTCTCTCTCTCACTCACCTCTCTCCCTCTCTTCTCTCTCCCTCTCTCTCTGTCTTTCATACATTTCTTTTCTCGTCCCTTTCCCATCATTCCCCTTATCCACCCGGTTATCTACCATGGTACAACTGGTTCTAATGTGTAGATACGTCCGTATAAAGCAACTGACACAACCACGATATTTCGAAACATGGAACAAAAACAGAAAAATTAGATTCCAAATATGATCCGTGAACGAATTTTTGAGGGAACTTAATATTTATTATGAGTTGGCTACCTTTAGTGAGAGGGCAGCACAAGTCTCGATGTGGGAACGCATAGCAAGACCCTATTAAACACATATTTATTAAATCTACCCCCAGCAGAGCTTGTATTTAATCACAACATTCATTAAGTATATTGCGATGCGATTATTAAATATTATTTCAACGATTGCACGAACGGTCTTTCGGTCCTTCTTCCAGGGCATGTTTAGTGCATCAATTACACAAAACCTATTAAACAGGTATTGTGTGTGTGTGTGTGTGTGTGTGTGTGTGTGTGTGTGTGTGTGTGTGTGTGTGTGTGCAATGAAAATAGCCTCGTAAATGTATATTTACCATATTTGCCATCTTTAGCGAGCGTGCAACGTTCGCCTAGCACAGCCAGAAATATTGGGTTGGCAATTACGTTCCCGCCATTTAAAAAAAATGTTAATTTTTAAAAGGTTTAATAAAACATAACTAATTAATCAATAATGTATTCACCTTTGTTGTTTACAACTTCTTCCCAACGTTCAACAAGATTTTCAATACCGATTTCGACTCGAAAATTTGATCCAACCAAGCTCTTAATGCAGCAACAGTATTTAACGAAACTCCGCGCATAGCATTTGAAAGAGATCGAAAGAGGTGGAAATCCGTTGGTGCCAAATCAGGAGATTACGGTGGGTGTGGCAGCACTTCCCAGCCATGCGTTTGAATAGCTTCTTTGGTCATATTGGCGATATGAGGGCGGGCGTTGTCGTGCAGCAGGAGAACTCCATGCTGCCGATTAGGTCTTTCCTCTTGAATAGCCGTGTTGAGTTGTTCCATCTGTTGAACATAGTTCTGCGTTGACCGTTTGGTTCCGTTCAAGCAATTCGTAATGGATAATCCCTTCCCAGTCCCACCATACGCACAACATCGTTTTATGCGGATGAAGATCTTGTTTCAGGCGCAGTGTCGCTTGTTTACCGGGGCTAAGCCATTCCTTACGCTGCTTCATATTGATGTACAGGCACCATTTTTCGTCGCCAGTAACGATTCGGTAAAGAAATCGTTGCTTGTGTCCATGAGTTGAGCGGTGACGAGCAAGCAAACCAGCGGAGATTGTGGCTTGTTGAATTTTGTTGTTGTCACTTGAAGCATGCGGAACCCATGCTCCAGACTTCTGACCCTTTCCCATCGAGTGAAGATGCTTCTCTATAGCAGTGAGGGAACATTTCATTTTCTCTGCCAGTTCCCTTGTCGTTTGACGAGAATTTTCGTGCAAAAGTTGGTTTAATCGCTCTTCATCGAACTCAACTGGGCAGCCAGAATGAGGTGTGTCTTTGTGGTCAAAATTTCCAAATTTGAACTTGGCCTACCAATCACGACCGGTTATTTCAGCTATGGTACCCTCTTCATACACAGCACAAATGTCACGAGCAGCTTTTGCGGCCTTAGAACCTAGATTAAAAGTAAAAAGAAAGAGGTTTCGAAAATGCTCGTTTTTCTTAACTTGACATTCCAGTTTAATGATCTGAAAATAAATAAAATTTAACTAAAATTAACTAGAAAAAAAAAACAAAAAAACAAAATAGATTCCAAAATGATTCAAAAATAGAATTCTCGAAAAAAAAAAAATAGATTCCAAAATTTAAAAACGCAATAAATTCCAAAATGGAATTTAAACTCAGAACGTAGCAGCAAATGAAATACCACCGCTAAGCATTTCACCCGGCGTGCTAACGACTCTGCCAATTAGTGGTTTCAAATTCTGGCAGAAGGTCAACAACTTCAGGGGAGGGGTTAAGTTGGTTACATCGACTCCAGTGTTATGCTGGTACTTATTTTATCGACCCGGCAAAATTTGATCTCAGAACTTAAAGACTAACGAAATACCGCTAAAACATTTTAACCCGGCGTCCTTCACGATTCTGCAGGGTTCAGCAAAACTGCAGCAGAAGCCGAGTAATTTTGAGGGGTCGGTGAAAGCCGGTGACATCGACTCCAGTACTTTATTGGTGTTTTATTTTAATAATCACTACCACCAACACCGCTACTACTACTACTACTACTACTACTACTACTACCAACAACAATGCTATTGTCATTACCAGTGCTTTCACTATTATCAGCATGCTACCAGCTGTAGCATCATCATCGCCAAAAGTAACACCATAGCCGCTGGCACCATCACTACTACCGCCTCTACTACTCTTAATACACTACAATTAAAAGCATCGTTACCAACACTACAATACCCACTATCACCACAACCACCACCACCACCATCACAAATACAACAATGACCACCGCCAACAGGACTACTACCACCACCACCACCACTAACACGAAAACTGCATCACAAACACCGCGCAGTCAGCACTGTTGCTTACACCACCATCCCAACTGTACTCAACATCACTACCAGCAACATCACCAGCACTACAACCGCCAACACTACCGACATACTATAACCAATGACACCACTACCACCACCACCACCACCACCACCACCATGACCTCTACTACCCTCAGTTCAACAATAACACCCTTACTATTACCACTGATGCCACAACTAACACAACCACCACCACTACCACCACCGCTACTTCTATCATTACAACTACCACGAATAACTGTTGTTTAATCACCACCACCACCACCACCACCACTGCGAGCAACAAAAGTACCAAAGCCACGATCGCTGCCGCCGCCTTTATCGGTCAGATAATCTCCTCCCCCTCCGCCTTCCACCGTACCTCCCTCCATTCTCGATCCTCTTACTCCAATTGTTACACACGTGACCTTCCACCCCTCAGCGCCCAACTGTCTGACCTGCAAACAGTTCCACAAGGTTGCGTTCCTCAATATTGAACCATATTTGTGTGTGGGAGGAGAAACGAGACAACGAAGAGATTGGCGGTGGCGACGGGTTAGTCGTGTGGCCGTGTGGATGGGAGGTGATAGAGGTTGAGATTACAAGAGCGAGTCGATAGATAGACAGATAGATATAAAGAGAGACTGAGAGACACAGACAGAATTGATGACAACCGACTTTTAATACAATCTATTTTTCTCCTGGATTATCTATTAATTGTATATGGCATGTGTTATTCTAACAACGCGCACACACACACACACACACACACACACACACACACACACACACACACACACACACACACACACACATATAATAGAGAGAGAGAGAGGTACACACACACAAACATGCATAAATGTCTTTGTGTACCTGGTTATATGTATATTTAACGACCTCTCGGTCAATATATACGTGCGTATACACATACTCGTACACATTTTCTCAATCTGTGTGTGTGTGTGTGGATATATATATATATATATATATATATATATATATATATATAGATAGATATATCTGTGTGTGTGTGTGTGTGTATTTGTGTATGTGTGTGTCTGTATATGTGTGTATATATATAGAAATGTGTGTGTCTGTGTTTTTATATAGATAGAGAGAGAGAGGGTAGGTAGGTAGAGTATAATTCGGGTAAAAACCTCGTTAAGTGCACTTAAGAGCTCTGATGTTGATATTTATCCACAACACGTTAACCTACAGTTGGGTATATTCCAGGGTTGGATGCACATGCGGATCTCCTCTTTGCATCAGATTAATACAAGAATAATGTAACACGAGAATGGAGGATAGAAGGCTTTAATAGTGAATCACAACCGTTGTTTATATTATATATGCAATTTGCGTACAAAGCCAGCAGTTTGGTGTGGGAGTAATATGTTAATGGATTAAATCGTTCACGTCTGGTGTTTTATTTTACCGAGCCCAAAAGGGCGTCAGTGAAAGTTAATGCCAAGAAAATTGAGCTCAGAACGTCGAAGTCCGGAACAAACTTACTTCGGCATAACGATATATATGTGCTTAGGTGGTGTGTGCTTGTGTGAAAATATGCATACAACTGTTGCCCGGATTTGTGCCTCGGAGGGTAACTTTCTAGGTGCAACCCCATGGTCATTGGTGAGCGAAGGGGGTCACCCACATATATATATATATATATATATATATCGTTTTATCTTTTACTTGTTTCAGTCATTGGACTGCGGCCGTGCTGGAGCACCGCCTTGAATTTTTTTTAGTCGAATGAATGAATCGATCCCAGTACTTCTTTCCTAAAATTGGTACTTATTCCATTTTTGCCGAACCGATAAGTTAAGGTGACGCAAATACACCAACATCGGTTGTCAAGCGGTAGTAGGGGAGACAAACACCGACACAAAGACGCACATAGATATATATATACATATATACGACGGTCTTTCAGTTTCCGTCTACGAAATCCATTCACAAGGCTTTGGTCGGTCCGAGGCTATAGTAGAAGACATTTGCTCAAGGTGCCACGCAGTGGGGCTGAACCCGAAACCATGTGGTTGGGAAGCGAGCTTCTTACCTCACAGTGACGCTTGCGCCTATAAACAATTATTCATGTTTTGTTTCATATTATATATATAAATAGATTGAGACAGAAACATAGAAAAATAGATGGATGTATAAATGTATATATATATATATATTTGCACCAGTAACATACCTGATATACTGAGCGAAAAAATGCTAATTAATTAAAAATCTCACCATTAAGGAAGATAAACAATTCTATTAATGACTGTGAAATGTGTCTGTGTGTCTGGCCAGAAAAGCCTGAAGAAACGACCTCGGAATATAAAGTAATTAAATTTATGAAATATAGAATATTATTATTATTATTATTCGTAGTAGTAGTAGTAGTAGTAGTAGTAGTAGTAGTTACTGGGATGTTTGGAAATGAATAGAGTGATGGCGGAATGGGGAAGAACAGGAATCTTTTTTTCCTGTATCGATAGTGGAGTGATGTAGTAAGTTTGAATATTACTTGACTAAGTGGAGGGAACTGCACATGACTGTTTGGTGTAAGGAACATGGAAAATTTCAAAAATGCAGACAGCTAGAGAGAAGTATATGGATAGGTAAGGTAGGTGGACAGACAGACGGATGTGTGGATGGATTGGCGAGGAGAGAGAGAGATCGATAAATACCAACGTACATCTTTAACAGAAAATGTTTGTATCTAAAACTGGTTCCAATCAGTAGATAGTACGGAATATGTGTGTTTGTGTGCGTGTGTTTAGGCTGAGTGATTAAGAGCTCATTTTGCAACTACGTGGTTCTGAGTTCAGTTCCACAGCGTGTCACCTTAGGTATGTGCCTTCTAATATATCCCCTGGGAACCAGTGCATTGAAAATGAATTTGGTAGGCGAAAGCTGTGCTGTGTGGAAGCCTTTGTGTGTGTGTGTGTGTTTCTATTTTCTCTCCCAGTCCACCGCTTTACAGCCGTGTTGGTTTAAGTTCGCGGAATTTCGGCAAAACAGACCAAATGGAGGTCGATGAGATGCCACCTGGGAAAACCGTCGGATCTTGCTAAACAGACGTGGGTCGCTAAATAAACGGGGGTTCAAAACAATACCAAATGTTTTTAAATCCTGGGTTTAGCAACTGACAATAGCTTGATACCTGGACTCCTACGCATTTTATGACTGAGAAAAGGCAGGAGTTGTGAAAAGTGTTTAGTTCTCAGATGTGTCTCATCTCCGAACACTGTTTTCTCACAAAGCCCGATTTTCCGGGTCGCGTCAGCTTAACTGAGAAAAATGGTATATCTCGGTCAAATATTAAGATTTTTGAAAAATTTTTAATGTTCTGCAATCTGAGTTATTCTCTTTCTGAATAAAACCTAAAACACCGTATCAAATTTTTCACTATGTTACTAGTTTTTCAATGAGCCATCATAATTAAAATCCTTCCAGGCTCCGATATGGCTGTAGTCCAGTGACTGATGCAAGTAAGATGTGTATGTTTGTGTGTGTGTGTAGAGAGAGAGAGATCGGGCTAATTGGGAACATCTTTAAAACTCGATATACACTTCGCATATATTCGTTCAAGACAATATATTGTGCATTATAAAACAGCCTCATTAATATGCAGTCATGTTGTAAAAGACCAACGTTTGTGGGGACAATTGTAATTTATTCGCAAATAAGAAACTCGTAATATTAACGCCCGCTCCCCCCATTAAGATCTTGATTATAAGACGAATTATAGCAACGCTGGAATTACATATCTTGTTTTATCTGATGTTTTAGTTTATAGGATTCAATATATATTTTTTTACTACAGCCAGTTCGTCTTGGAGTTCTTTGAGGAGTCGACATATTGGATTATCTATAAAATTGTCTCTCCGATCTTTTAATATTAAATTTTCGTTTTATGTTGCTTCTACAGTTTTAACTACTCCCATATATTTTTGGTTTCGGGGTGCAAAGACAGGCAGGCAGGCAGACAGGCAAACATACATAGCCAAAAAGAGAGATGGGGCGGGTACAATAGGCAGATATATGATGATAGAAAAAGATATATGCATAAAACTACTCACACACACATAAATGTGTGTGTATATATATGTGTGTGTGTGTGTGTGTGTGTATACATATACACACACAAATATATATATATGTATACATATATACATATACACACACACATATATATGTATGTATATTGTTACGATCAGACAAATTAATAATGTAAGAAAAAGTGTTAAACTTCTGATCGCAACAACAAAGTGTTCAAACAGGGAAGCAAATGTTCATATATGGAGACTATGTCCAGTCTCAATGGTTTCAAGGTAGGTGGTGAACGGTCCGACCCGTACGCAGCTCCGTCTCGTTCTGGTTCTATCTGCGCCAAGCTCCAGCTGCCTTCCCCACTCCCCTTTTTAACAGGAAGTACGAGATTACCTGCCTCGCTCGTTCTCAGGAAGGGAACGAGGTTACCTGTCTCGTACTATGCTAACTTCCTGTATATATATTTGGTTATTCATACCGACGTTCTTTCATTTCTGCCAAACGGTCGTTGACAAACGTTTATCTCTCCACCTTCGGAAAATATAGGGTAAGTTCTCACCGTTCATTATCTTACAGGTATATATAACATTCTCCCCACTTAAAGGAAGAAAGTTGAACACAGTGAAAACTTTCTTATTTACAAATTTAGGAGATTGACTCGAGATATTGCACCGGCAATGACATTGTCTTTACCTCTAATTTGTTGAATATTTAGATTAAGTTCTTGCAAAGATAAACTCCATCTCATTCATCTCTGATTTTTGTTCTTCGGTCGGTGAACACTTCAATGGGATACTTGGTGGTTCCCAAATATATGTCAAAATGTCGCAATGACAATAACAAAGCAAGGGTTTCTTTCTCATTGGTTGAATAATTTCGCTGGTGTTCCTCAAATTTCGTTGAATAAGAACCAACAGGATGTACGAGGTTACCTGCCTCGCTCGTTCTCAGGAAGGGAACGAGGTTACCTGTCTCGTACTATGCTAACTTCCTGTATATATATTTGGTTATTCATACCGACGTTATTTCACTTCTGCCACCTTCGGAAAATATAGGGTAAGTTCTCACCGTTCATTATCTTACAGGTATATATAACATTCTCCCCACTTAAAGGAAGAAAGTTGAACACAGTGAAAACTTTCTTATTTACAAATTTAGGAGATTGACTCGAGATATTGCACCGGCAATGACATTGTCTTTACCTCTAATTTGTTGAATATTTAGATTAAGTTCTTGCAAAGATAAACTCCATCTCATTCATCTCTGATTTTTGTTCTTCGGTCGGTGAACACTTCAATGGGATACTTGGTGGTTCCCAAATATATGTCAAAATGTCGCAATGACAATAACAAAGCAAGGGTTTCTTTCTCATTGGTTGAATAATTTCGCTGGTGTTCCTCAAATTTCGTTGAATAAGAACCAACAGGATGTACGAGGTTACCTGCCTCGCTCGTTCTCAGGAAGGGAACGAGGTTACCTGTCTCGTACTATGCTAACTTCCTGTATATATATTTGGTTATTCATACCGACGTTATTTCACTTCTGCCACCTTCGGAAAATATTGGGTAAGTTCTCACACTTCATTATCTTATAGGTATACATAATATATATATATATATATATATATATATATATATATATACATACATACACACACACACACACACACACACACAGATATATTTATATATATATATATATATATATATATATATATATATATATGTACATATATATATATGTACATATATATATATGTACACATATATATATGTATATATATATATGTACACATATATATATGTACACATATATATATGTACACATATATATATGTACACATATATATATGTACACATATATATATGTACACATATATATGTACACATATATATATGTACACATATATATATGTATATATATGCATATACACACATATATATGTGTGTGTATATATTTAAGTATATGTATGTGTGTATATGTATAGATATATATATATATGTACACATATATACATATACACATATATATATATATATATATATATATATATATATATATATATACATATATATATATACATATACTGTAGAAAAGAGATAAAGAGAGATATAAGCAAATATATATATATATATAGGTAGATACATATAGCTGTGTCTAATATACATACGTATGTATGTATGTGTGTATGCATGCATGTATATATTCATATATTCAGTGATGGAATTTCAACTGACTAGCAAAGTATATTCTAGTTTACAGCGTGTCATAACTCACTAAAACAAGAACTTTTTTCTGTTTTATTAATTTCAAAGGCGAGGAATTAATAATGTTTCAGTATTTTTATATATGTAAAAATACAGCAGGTGCGTCTGGCTGAAATAATGATTGTTTTGTGAGAAATATACAGGCATAATGTGGATTGACATGGCATTGTGAAATCAATACATATGTATAGACACTCTCACAAACATATCTCTATATATGTGTGTATATAGACATGTATAAATGTGTGTGTGTGTATCTTTATAAATATATATATATATATATATATATATATATATATATATATATATGCGCGCGCACCTATATGTATGTTTATATGTATGTATATATTGTGCGCTTTTATATGCTTATGCATATACATATATCTACACATTATATGTATACTTATATATGTGTATATGTACGTATATATATATATATATATATATATATATATGCATATATGCATGCATATATACGTGCATATAAACGCGTTTATGCGTATATATAGCAAATATGTATATTTGCACACTCACACAAACATATATATGTGTGTTTGCATATATGTATACACATTTATGAAGATATATTTCTATATAAATCTATGCACATATATACATATACGTATTCTGTTTTCGTTTTATATATCCATACATATATATATATATATATATATATATATATATATATATATATATATATATATACACACACACACACACACATACAAACTGGTATTCAAACACGCACACACATATATGTTTGTCTTTGTTTTCTAGTGAGTCCTTCATATTTTCATGTAGACTCTGCCAGAGTTTACCTTTCTATGGGCTAAAAGTAAAATACACAACAACAGCAAGAACCATATTCTCACCACTCCACCGACATCACCCCCAACCCGTCCACCGACATCACCCCCAACCCGTCCACCGACATCCCTCACCACCCCAAATCTATTTTTAATGAATGCATAAAACGAAGTTGGAAGACCCAGATGTAGCGTGATTGGAACTTTTATTAATTCCGATCACATTACAGATCCTTACTGTCTGTTGTTGCTTCTATTGTTGGTGTTGTTGTTGTTGTTGCTATTCTTAATATTGTTCTTACTACATTTCAAGTTGCTGTTGTTATTGCTATAGTTGTTTTTTTTTAATGCTATCACTGTTGTTGTATTGTAATTATTGCGGTTGTTGTTTATTATTATGGTTGTAATTTACATTGTTGTTGTCGTCGTCTCTGTTCGTGGCATTCTCATTTTTGTTATTGTCGTACTTGTTTTGTTGTACTTGTTTCGCTGTACTTGTTTTCATTTACTGCGTCCGTCTTTCTTTTCTTTCTTTATCACTTCTTTTTTCTTCTTTTCCACCCGCATCATCTTTTATTTATGTACGCATAATTATTCACACACATAAGCAGACATATCTTCATATATACGCAGACATGCATTACTTTCATACATATGTGTATATGTGTTTGGGTTTGTGAAATATTTGGCGTATAAAAAGGCCATTTTCACGGCGGTTTCCCGTCCAGAAGATTCTTGCTTGAGGTAACAGGTTTTAAAACACCAACAGTCATCTCGGTGCGAGCTATTTGGCTGTCATTACAACTAGGTACCTCAAAAGAGACACAACCCTGAGAGAATTTTGGCAGTTAGGGCTTTCTTACGGATAATTAGTAAGGAATATTTATTGATGCGTGCGATCAGCCGCCAGGTTCGAATAAATTATACAAAATGCACATGAAGCAGTATTGTGTAAATAGGGTTTTTAATCAGTTGTCATTTGCTTGAGACATATTTGACCTGTAAAAAGGCTATCGTCACTGCGGTTTACCGTGGAAAACAGCCTTGCTTTAGGTAACACCTATAAGGAAGCCATGGTTTCCAAAGTCATTCGAAGGTTGTCTCTCTTTTTATCGTACCTGGCACTGATAATGGCAAATTAGCAAGAAATGCATTACACACACACACACACACACACACACACACACACACACACACACACACACACACACACACACACACACACACACACACACACACACACACATATATATATACATATATAACATTCAGCCTCATCATACACACCCACACGCACGCATGGATATATAGGATACTCGCATACACACACACTGGTACACGTACATCTTTGGCTTTGTATCTGTCTGGTTCGTTTTGACAATTCTCTGTTTCATTTTCTTACCATTTCTCTTCGTTTCTTAGAGATCTATCTGAGCTTCACGATATCACCTCCAAGTTTCGGTAAAGCTTCACCTATTTCCTTCCTATAAATTATCGATCTGTCGGTTGACACTTTTCATAGCACACACTTCAAGGAAAATGTTATAGCCCTTCACTATTTTGTAATTTTCTGCTCTCGGCAGTCATTCACAGGCAACCCCAAACCACTCAGACAAGCTGTGGCCGCAAGCTAAAGCCGTATTAGCAAAATTATTAGATAAATATAAAAATGAATTATATATAACAAGGGCGCTTTTTTAAAAAAAAAAGACGCCAGCTTTGCTGAACATAGGAGTTAAAACACTCCGAAGCCACAAAAGTTAACCCTATATTTACATCGGCATGATTTTGGCGATAAATTCGATATCATGATATCAAGTTAACTGACATTCCTTCTTGCATTTTTGCAGAGGTAAGAAGCAATCTTTAATTCGTTAACTTTTGTGGTTTCCGAATGTTTTAGCTCCTATGTTCAGCAAAGCTTGTGACTTTTTAAAAAAAGCGCCGTTATCATATATATACATACCTACCTACCTACCTACTTATAGTACAAGACATTTGCCGCTCATTGGAACTGAACCCAAGCTTTACAACGGAACTCCGTGCCTGCACCTAAAAAAACAAATTATACATAATGTGTATGTATGTGTGTGTGTGTGTGTGTGTGTGTGCATGTATAATGTTTATATGTATTATACATATATATACATTTTATATATTAAATGTTTATAAATATACGTCTATAGAAAGCCTCACACCAAAACATAAACGCACACAAAATACATTCAAACACGCTTACACACACACACAGTTATACGTAGATATTTATGATATACATTATATAAACAACTTCCCACCCGGCTTTTATACATATTATATATATATATGTGTGTGTGTGTGTGTGTGTGTGTGTGTGTGTGTGTACAGCTCATTTGTTCTGTTAGAGATATCTACATACTTAGGTCAAAAGTGTTAATAGTATGACGTTATGGTGTTGTGGCAATGGCGGGGGGGGGGGGATAGATGAAGGGTATCCTAATCTACAAAATTGCAAAATATTTTCTCTCCATTTCGTGTGTCCTTTGATTCATAAATTTATTGTTGTTTTCTTGTAATTCTGAAAAATCCTCAACTTTTTTATCCCCGCCCCACACACTCACCCTCTGTCACCACGTGCCACTCCACTCCACCCCCACCCCCACCTCCCACCGTTCCGCTTCTCCTCCGCTATCACTTGATAGTTGTAAGAACACAAACCGTAACAGCAGCAACAACAACGATACGACTGTGTGGTAAATAGGGTTCTTTCGCAACCACATGGCTTCGGGTTCAGTCCTCACTCTGAGTGGCACGTGGGGCAAATGTCTTTCACTATAGCCCCGGATTGACCAATGTCTTGTGGGTGAATTTGGTAGGAAACTGTGGAAGCCTGTCGTATGTGTATATATATATATATATATATATATATATATATATATAAATAAATGTGTGTGTGTGTATATATATATATATATATATATACTCTCTTTTGCCGAACCGCTAAGTTACGTGGACGTAAACACTCCAGCATCGGTTATCAAGCGATATTGGGGGGGGGGGGGAGAAACACACACACACACACACACATATATATATATATTCGACGGGTTTCTTTCAGTTTCCGTCTACCAGATCCACTTATAAGGCTTTGGTCGGCCCGAGGCTATAGTAGAAGACACTTGCCCAAGGTGCCACGCAGTGGGACTGAACCCGGAACCATGTGGATCGTAAGCAAGCTATATATATATATATGTGTGTGTGTGTGTGTGTGTCAGTGTTTGTCATCCTACCTAACACCACTCATCCAACAGCAAAAACAACAACAAAAGACAGACATGTGGTCCATCGTATTGCTAGAAAAAGCAGTAAAATATTTTTCAAACTGCCTCTTAATTCCTTGATCAAAATGTTCCACTGCTTGAATGTATTCGGAAGTTGACTCCTGCAAGTAAGGCAGGATAGCCATGGGTGGCATGTCTTTCTTTGATCAATGTTCTGCTCACAATCAAAGCTTACTTGGGAATTAACTACAACAAGAACAACAACAATAAATTCTTTGTGTATGTAATTAAAGATGAATTGAAAGCGTCAATAATGACATCATCCACTGAAGAAAAACACCCCACCGCCAACACCAGCAACAACAGCAACACCAACAACAACAACAGCATCATGATCACCAAATACAACAGCAACAACAACACCTCATTACCACCACCAGCAACAGCAACAAGGACACACAACAACCACAATATCAGCAACAATAATAACAACAACAAAAAAGTACGAAATATAAAAAAGACAAAATGGCGTATATTAGAAATTTACGACATTCTGGAAAAGCGGAGTGGATGATTAGTTGGACAAGTATTGATATCAAAAAGCGGAGATTAAGTTGTTTAACATCTGAATTGACATAGATAAGGCAAGGTGATGTGTGACGTGTGTGACGGAGGGGGGCGAGCGGGGAGGTGTGCGATTTGCGAGGGATTTTCTACTCGTTTTGGATGTAGTTTTTATTCGTCGTTTTTTTTTTTTTGCTGTGGGTTTGATGTATACAAAGCGTGGCAGATGTGTGTGTGTGTGTGCGTGTGTGTCTGCGCGCGTGGTGTGTGCGTGTGTGTCTGCGCGCGTGGTGTGTGTACATACATTCATATAGAGAGAAAGAGATGACATGGCCTTGCGTGTTTTTGTATGTGTGAGAGACTGTGGGAGGGGAAAACAGAATGAAAGAGATTACGCGGGTAGGCTTCTGTGTATTGTGTATATATGTGTATACATATGTTTATGTGTGTGTGTTTGTGTAAAATATAGGTATAGCGAAATACGTAATATATGTATGTATATGTGTATATATGTCTGAAAACATATATACATACATATTCATATGTACACACACACATATATATATTTATAAAGTACATGTATGTGTATATAAGTGTATATAAATATGTATGCATGTGAGTATATATAAATGTGTGTGTGTGTGTGTGTGTGGAGGAAGAGAGAAGAAGACGGAGAGAAACGCGCTGGTTTTTTTTTCTTTACAACTTCGTTATTTCGTAGTGGTGTATTTTCTGATAGAAGTCTTCAGAACTAACTCCCGCTAACTTAATGATGTCGGCGAAATATATGGTAGAACGAAAGATAGGATGGAAGAAAGAAAGAAACTAACAAAGAAACGAGTGTAGTGACGGTGAAATAAATGGAGGGAGGACACAGCGTGACAGTGGTTTTCTTGTTAGTCAGATAGACACAGTCAACGATGTTTCGTGTGGAAGGCTTCAATATCATCATGAATACAAG
>NC_142953.1:29787637-29797637 GCF_046866305.1 Octopus bimaculoides
TTATTTGACAGGGCTGCAAATTCTGGATACAGGGCTGTTGTTTACAATGAGATATTACATGTTGCCAGTAGCATATTGTGAATATAATTTTATTTGTTATTATAGTATATTATATTATATTATATTATATTATATTGGATTTTCACGCCGTTTCGACCATTGGCAGTTCTGTAGGACATTAACTCAGAGTGTTCATGTTGTTTCATGTGAGAATTCAGACTTACAGGATGTTCGGACGAAATTTGACGAATTTTCCTGTCTCCTTTATTCAGGGACAGCTTGCTGTCAACAGTGTTAGAGATCATTACGATAAAAGTTGTAGTTACGAAAAAGTTAGCTGAGGTGGAAGACTAGAAGCCAGCTGAATACTGTAAAAGAGTTACCTGCATCATGATTCGCGTCTGGTATCCAAATTGTGACTGCTACTCGATGCTTTGTGAACCTTATAAAGGTTGTAAGACGTTGCATGAACAGGGGCTTAGGCTCAATACAGACGGCTATGTATAACTGCTGGACGGCCATATGTGTCGCAGAAGGATTCGGTTCCTTGCTACACCTCCGGTAAAAATCAGAAGTGGTTGTCGGAGAATTTCTACAACTTCACCAGTATTAAGTTCGGGCCTTCTGATCCCACCGATTGTAATCCCATGGATTACTACGTGTTGGGCACGGTTGAGAAAAACACCAACCGTTCTGCCTGCAACACAAAAGCCGAGCTGGTGGCCAAGATCGAGGACGTGTTCGAAGATCTTCCCGTGGACTCAGATAGGAACGCATGCGCAAGACTCAAGAGCCGTCTGATATTTTTTTGATTTTTTTTTTAAATAGATACTTTTATTTTTAGATAGGATCTTGTTTTCTTTTCTTTTTATGTAAGCTGTCAAATTTAGCCTGACAAACTTGTATCCAGAATTTGCAGATTTGTGGTGGTGGTCTCCGTCACTTGAGGGTACATTGGATCCAGCTATGTCAGCGCTAAGCTCTTTTCTCCGTCGGGTAGTCTCAAGATTATCGTAGTCTCCAAGTCTTCAGATTTATCAGCAGGTCTTTAGAATGTTCTTAGAAAGGTGCAGTGAACGGCCTTGGTACCTGGCACTAGAAATAAGCTGACCATCGAAGAGGGTTTTAGGTAAATGAGTCTTGCATGCGTTCCGCATAGCCAACCCTTTTCTTCGATAAGGAAACTGTCACATTTTACAATAAACCCTCTGTTGAGGACATTGTCTTACTCCTTGATGTTGCAAATTGAACGAAAGCAGTGAAGATGGAATGAGTCTAATATTTTAACATGTCACCTGTAATAAACACACACACATATATATGTATATATGGATGGATACACATGTATATGTGTTTATATAGAAATGTATACGCATAAATATGTGTGAATATGTGTATGTAGTTATGTGTACTTAAGAGTAAGTATGCGTCTATCTACGTGTGTGTGTGTGTGTGTGTGTGTGTGTGTGTGTGTGTGTGTGTGTGTGTAAAGATATATAGATAGATTCATTCATTCATTTATCTGGAGAAGACATTTGAAGAAAGCTGGAGAGAAAAACTAGTGATCCGTAAAAACAGTAGGAAACAGTTTCAAGTTGAGAACTAAAAATAAGAAATACGGCAGACATTTTCATAATGGACGACAGTAATTTTCTTTTGACATTTATGTTGAGAGAAGATACCAGTGTTTAATTGACATTATAGTATGTATGGTGGTGGTGGTGGTCGAGGTGGTGGTAGTGGTGGTAGAGAATAGTAGTAGTAGTAGTAGCAGAGAATAGTAGTAGTAGTAGCGAACTAGTTGGTAGTAGTCGATGTGGATGGTTGTGGCGATGCTGGTGTGGTGGTGCTGGTGGTCGAGATTGTGGTGATGGTGATGTCGGTGATGGTGATGGTTGCTGTGGTGGCGGCGGTAGTCGTACTGAACCAACTTTAACCTTCTTAGTTGAGAATAATTGGTTCTTAGTGTGCATGCGTGCGCGGGTTTGTATGTGCGTATGAGTGTGTTCATTTGTGTGTGTGTGTGTGTCTGTAGATATATATCTATATATATACGTATATGTCCTCCATATACACATAGACTTACATCTAAATAAATATACTTGTGTATATATGATGTATATATATTCACACATTCATACATACATACATACATATATATGTATACATATACCCATGTAGTTGTATATGTACATACATACATACACGCACACAATGAGACATGCGACGAATATTTTGTGAAAATCGTCACTCAAAAAATCATTGCCTGAAGGAACGTTTAGTGCTGGAATCTCCGAATCGCGACAGAAGCAAGTTGGGTTAAGATGGTGGGGGTCCGTTACACACAATATGCAGTTTTACGCTACAATATGATTTTAAAGTAAATTTTCTTACCTTTGTGAAGCTAATTGCAAAACCAGTGGCTGTGTGGCACTGTCTTTCTATATATTGCAAGATGGGGAGAACTGCTACAATGTCTGGCAGACAAGTGTCCATCACTGAAGATGAGCAAAATGAGGTGGAAATCACGTGATCTGGTGGTCTCAGAGCTAGAATAGTAGTGAATTCTCTCCTCATTTGCAATGTATATCGAGGGCGAAGGCACACAGAATAAAGAGCGGAAGGAGGCGTTCTCCTGGGGTTAAAACAGTAGCATTGCCTGTTCTTATAGAACACGTTTAGGTGACGATAAACCTTACTTCTCTCCATCTCTCTCTCTCTCTTCATCTCCTCTCTCGCTCTCTCGCTCTCTCTCTCGCTCTCACTCTCGCTCTCTGTCTCGCTCTCACTCTCGCTCTCTCTCTCGCTCTCACTCTCGCTCTCTCTCTTTCTCTCTATCTCTCTCTCTCTCTCTCTCTCTCTCTCTCTCTCTCTCTCTCTCTCTCTCTCTCTCTCTCTCTCTCTCTCTCTATATATATATATATATATATATATATATATATATATATATACACACACACACACACCTCATACGTGCAGGCGTAACTGTGTGGTTAAGAGGCTTGCTTTGCAGACACGTGACTCCGGTCCCAATCTCACTGTCCATCACCTTTGAGCAAGTCTCTTTTACTAAAGCTCCGGGCCGACCAATATCTCGTGTGTGAGTTTGAGAATTTGTTGAGGGAAACTGTGTTGAAGCCCATCGTAGATATATATAAAGTATCTATCTGTGTTTGTATTTATACCCTCCCTGCTACTCTTCGCTTGACAACCGGTATTGGTTTGCCTATTTCTCCGTACCTTATCGGTTCGGTAAAACTCATCTACACACTTAGCTTTAAAATAAAACAGCTTGAATAATGGCGTCGGTTTGTTCGACTGAAACGCTTCAAGGCGGTGCCCCAGCATTGCTGCAGTCCTACGAATGAAACAAAATGTTTTTCTATTTAGTTTTGTCCTATGCTATACCTTACAATGCATTAGCATCGTTCATATGGTCTTCTTGAGAGGTATCTTTTTAATGCTCACGTGGTCTAGTTAAGAACTGTTACTTCCTGTGTGAGAGATTTGATCCGAAATATTGTGTTAATCGCAACCTCGCATGGGTTCTGTGCACGTGATTCTATCGTAGAACAGGTCTATTCTCTTTCCGATATCTGGTCTATGATCATGTACTCTTTGCATGGTTTTTGATCCAAGATCATTTGATGTTTGACCTGAGATTATGTGATTTTTGTCTGACGTTTGTTCTGAGATCTTGTGATCTTTACTTGATGTTTGATCCGAGATCGCGTGATCCTTGCATGATGGTTGGTCAGAGATCATGATCTTTGTAGAATGTCTGGCTTGACATTAAGTGATATTTGCATGATGCTTGATCTAAGATCATGTGATTTTTTTCGCATGATGTTTAGTCAGATATCTTATTAGCTAAGCATGATGTTTTATCCAAGATCATGTTCTGGTGTTTTACGTGATCCGAGATCATGTTCTTATTATATGCTATGTGATCCGAGATCGTGTTTTCTTTACTTGATGTTTGATCCGGAATCCTGTGACCTTTGACATATGGTTGAAGTAAGGTCATGTGACCTCTGCTTGATGTTTGATCCAAGAGCATGAGCTGTACCCAACTTTTCCTTCCAGATCATGCAATCTTTAATGCAATTTCATATACGATCATGCGTTCTTTACTTGAGATTCTGTATGCGGTCATTCGTACCTTTTGCAAGAGATTTGATCCGCAGTCATGTGGTCTTCGCAAGAAATATGCTCTGAAACCATGCGTTCTTCGCAACGGGATTGAACTGAGATCATGTATTCTTTGCAAATAATTTGATCCACCATCATTTTCGAATACAAGAAACTCAATCGAGTACTTAGAAAAACATTTGGACCTAGATCCTATCTTATTGGCAAAATGTTTCATACAAAATCGTAAGTTCTTTGTTAGAAATTTTAAGAGATACCGTATTTTTTAAGAAATTTCGATCTCAGATAATACCTTCTGTGCAAACGTTTGATCGGAGATAGTGTGTTATTTGCATGAGATTTTTATCCGAAATCGTGTTTCACTGTTAAAAACAACTGCATTTTGGCAGAAATAATACCAAGCACCATATTGTTGTTGGGCAATATCTCTCAAACATATTTCAGATTGTTTTGAATTGGTATTCTTTCCACACACCTGCCTCCAAATTTGTTCCAGCCTGACGGCCAATGTGCTCCATCTCTATCTATGACTGATTTACGATAAATGAAGCAAAACTTTCTAGTCAACTCGGAGTTGTCTCACTTGACACCTGGAGCTGAGGAGAACTAACGAGTTCGAAATGCATTTATCGGCGCTCTGGGCTCTATTGCGTTTTGACCTCTATTACTTGTTTCAGTCTTTTGACTGTGGCCATGCTGGAACACCGCCTTTTAGTCGAGCAAATCGACCCCAGGACTTATTCTTTAGAAGCCTAGTACTTATTCTATCGATCTCTTTTGCCGAACCGCTAAGTTACGGGGACATAAACACACCAGCATCGGTTGTCAAGCGATGTTGGGGGGACAAACATACACACACACATACATATATATACATATATATCTACGACGGGCTTCTTTCAGTTTCCGTCTACCAAATCCACTCACAAGGCTTTGGTCGGCCCGAGGCTATAGTAGAAGACACTTGCCCAAGATGCCGCGCAGTGGGACTGAACCCGGGACCATGTGGTTGGTAAGCTAGCTACTTACCACACAGCCACTCCTACCATTTGTTTTTCTTAAGCGAGAAATTTTCTCCTCAACAAACTGAGGTGTAAAGGTTTTACATATTCAAATATTTCTCAAACTTACTTGAACTGGCCTTAAAGTTTGAATTTAAAATAAAATTTTCAAAAACATTGCATTTTGGTAAGACCATCTAAAAGCTTTTGACGGCCTAAGAGAATTGTACATAAGGTGACCCATATATGAGGCTATTGGTTTTAGGTTCGAATCTGCGTTGAATTAATCGATAAAAAGGGATTCAGGAAACTAATCCATCACTAGTGGTGGATTAGTGCCCTATAACGGAGAAAATGTCTTTCTGAGTCAAGTTACATAATAAATCCTATCTACTTAATGCTTCTTATCAAACTCCCTATGGCAACGAAGTTGTTAGGTTGTCAGGCATTCATACTTATTAATATACGCCTCATACGTTTTCCTTCGTTTTCCTTTGATGTATATAAAAAAGTCATACAAGAGATTTCTTGGGTCGGCTTGTTTACCGCTATGTGGACATCAAATTCGACATTTTTATTGATGTATCCGAAGAGACCCAGAACGACGGATCGAAACATGTGTTGTACTTAATAAAGTCTAAAACACATTCCATCTCCTATTTTATTAATACTAATATATATATATATATATATATATATATATATATATATATATATATATATATATATATACCTCCCTTCGTTAGGGACTTCACTGATAATAGCGACAGGGACAAAGATGTCATCATGCAGGCCAAGAAAATGATGCTGTTTAAGAATAATATTCCGTAAGTCCTCTTGCTCCCTCCAACGTAAGCTTCGTACCGACATTAGACTACTAAAAAAATTCGACATGTCCCTGATTTTCTCAAATAAGACAAAATCCCTATATGAGATAGACACCTATACTTATAACAGACTATTAGAAGACAACATTAGACAGAACTATAGGCGCGCTTCCCCCCCCCCCCCCCCACACACACACACATACAAATAGAATATTAACAGTGAAGCCAAACAGTTAGACAACGACTTAGATGTAGCAGATAGGGTAGAAATTTTAGCCAAAAGGAATACCTTCACCACTATCAAAGAGCATAAACGGAACTTTGCCTCTAACTCTAATTGCCATTTGATCAACGCGCGTAAATCCGAGATCGGTCTGGCGAACAAACGTATACTGGAGAACATTGTCAACGACATAAGGAGGCGATCAATATCTCCCTCTAGCATAGCACCAACGAGGAGATTACATAGTTCAATACCAGCAAGGGGAAGGGCAGAACAAGGGTCACCCAGTTCGACATGGTCGATTTTTACCCGTCTATATCGAAAGGGTTACTGGGCTTCACTGATAGTAGCGGGATGGACGTGGATATCATCAATCACGCCAGGAAGAATATAGACCACCGGCCATTTGGGTCTGACGAGACTTATGTAAAGTTCAGTGCTTTATGGGCACGAAACTCTAGGTAACCCTATAAAATGGCCATAACTATATATATATCCATTCACACAGAACACGACACAGAGGTGCATGAAGCTAAGCAGTATAATCTTAGCTCGTGTAATCGAGATTGTGTGTCTGTGTGCATACTCATATATCTAGTTTTATACACACACACACACACACACATATATATTGATATGATATCACCTGGAAATATCTGCGGTGGTGACTGATGGAGAGCGTGTGAGGTAGAGCAGCGCAGAATCTGGCAGTGGGGAGGAGAAAAGCAGAGAGAGACAAAGATAAGAGTGCAAGGCAGAGGAATGGAAGAAGGGAAGTAGAGGGTGCGAGGTGGTGGTCGTGGTCGTAGTTGTGGTGGGTGAAGTGACTTGCATGAAATTCGTGCTAAAAACACAATTAGGAAGCGACGTGATGAAGTATTTAGCTGAGAAAATTGTCAATTAATGATGACTGAGAGGTGTATTGAATGAAGCGAAGCTGCCGAGCAGCCAGCAAGGCAGGAAGGACGAGTAGGACGCAGGCAGGCGAGTTAAGAAGCAGCAGATAGATTGAATTAATGGATTCAGGCGATAATTTCATATTCTAATTATATATAATATTTGATCTGTTCATAGTAAGCACGTCTTGTACAGTTGGAGGAAAAATATACCAAATATATAAATAAATAAAGAGAAGAATGGAGATAAACGAACAAATGTGAAAAAGAATACAAGAATAAAAGAATGTGTGGATAAAAGGAAAATAAAATTGGAATGTATTCCCCGTATCTCTTTGTCTGAGTGTGTGTATATATGTCTGTATGTATATATATGTATAACGTATGTATGTATATATAGCATAGATATATATTTGTATTAAATGTGTATATATATATGATTATGTATATGCACACACATATATTTCTGCATCTATCTGTCTATATATGTATAAATCTATGCATATGTATATTTATTTGTTTATATATATGTGTGTGTGTGGGTGTATGTGTGTGTGTATCAAGTGCAGTTGCTGTTCAAGATTAAAACATTCAGTAAAGCAAATCCCTTCTGATCGAACATTCTTCCTCCGGGGTCAGCTGATAGAAAAACATCCACCTCGTTGCTGGTTTCGTTTCATTTTGTTTTTTTTCATTTTTCATTCCGCGATCATGATTGAAGATTTGCTACATCAGCCTCTGTCTCCTATGAGAAATGATTTGAAACGGAATCCTATAATCTAGAATTATAATCTGACATACTAAATATCTACTTAATGCAACTGTTGAGTTCTTTTAGTCTTTGTTCGTTGTCTTTGTATATGTAGAGACACGCAAACACGAGCGCACACACACACACAGACACACACACACACACACATGCACATCCGAGTCCGTAACGATTCACAGCTCTCGTGTCCGTCCGTCCGTACCGACCGTCTGCCGCAGGTGCCCAAAGTGTACTGCCTGCCCCTCGTCGGCAAAATAGATCCTTACCTTCGGATGTGTGTATATGTGTATATATATATATATATATATATATATGTATATATATATATATATATATGTATATATATATATATATATATGTATATATATATATATATATATGTATATATATATATATATATATATATATATATATATTTATTGTATCTTGCCTGAAGACACGGTGCTGCTACAGTCGAAAGCCAAAATAATATATGTACTATTAATCTCTACTTTGCTATAGAGTAATCTTTTTCTCCAAGTCAACACCATACTGATATATATATATATATATATATATATATATATATATATAGTGAGATTATATATAGTGAGAATTTACAAAAAAAAACAAAAGATGAAGATGGGTGTGTAAACACAAACAGATGTATTAGTTTAGCGCTCGGGAAGTGAGAAAGTCATTTACGTTTCGAGCCTACGCTCTTCAACAGAAAGGAACACAGAAATAAACAGGGAGAGAAAATAAAAAAGGTTTAATGGCTAGCGATCTATCATGTCGATCTATCTATCTATCTATCTGTATATATATATATATATATATATATATATATATACACACACACACACACACACACACACGTTTTAGCAAGTGGGATCAAAATACACTCAAATAGATAGTCTTAAACTCCAACCACTTCATCCATAGCCGGCGCCTCTGCATCGAAAGACGGCCGTTTGAAACGTTATCACGCTGACTCTGAGATCCCACAGGAACGCTTTCAATCCAGACTTTTTGAAGTATCCTACCATTGGTGCATCGTCCAACAATACTGTAATGTAGACTCTACTATCCACTTTCGAATTGCGGACTCTCCTCGTGCGAGTTACCTAGGCTCCTGAATTAATAACATCCTTTATAACTGTTGTGAACTAGGTCCCCCTATTAGCAATAATCGCAAGCCCGACTTGTTCTCCCTTAATATGTAACCCCGCTCCTTATCCCTAATTACAATTCGACGTTCAAAACGGGCGTTTCAAGGATTCGCCAGCAGTTGTTTGCAAATGGTCATACGTTGTTGAACCTGGTAATTGGTCAGTTCATGTGGGGTTTCTCAACAGTGTCTGTTCAAAAGACTGAGCTTATGAACGTGTCGACTGATGGTTCTTTATGAAGGACCAAGTTCTGCCGACTTTGTACTAATGCTTGTGCTTGGCTATCGTTAAACCATTTCAAGCACGGCCTCATCTTCCACAACAGACAGTTTTTCTTACCTTAATTTGTCTTCGAGGCTGCTTTCACTTTTCTTGAGCCGTCTGAGCCAGTTTTGTGCCACACATTCCTGGATAGTTCCTGAGCCTTCCACGTCATTAATTCTTTTGACTGCTGTCCTTGCACTGAGTTCTTTTATCCACAGGTCGCGTAAAACGGCTTTAATCGCAAATCTTTCCCCACCCATTACCAAAACTGCAAAATAAAGAATTAATGTTAATATGTTGTATATGAAAATAAAGAATAAACAAATCATCAACGATCGAACAGGTTCTATCAAATTAATGATATAACATGGAGATACAAGTTACCAAAAATCAGCCGGGGAAAATCTGAAAAACTTTTGACTTAACAATCTATTATCCTCGCCACCCGTATATATTGTCACAGGACCCAGGACACACCTTATACCTTGTCCTGGTCTATGATTTGTGGTGGAAACCCCCTACAATGCAAATCGTCGCGTTTGTAAATTATCTTGCCGAGAGACCCCTCCTCTACACTACGCCAAAACGAAAGTTCTTTATTTAATCGATTCTCTGACGTAATCTTTCCTTGTAGGCATAAATTCTGCAAGACCTTTACTCTTTATGTAAAATCATTATAATTCCTCACCGTCTTAGCTAAAATTCTTTCATTCGCCG
>NC_142953.1:29800137-29817637 GCF_046866305.1 Octopus bimaculoides
ATTTAGCAGAAGCATCAGAGTGACTCAAGGGCCGAGAGTTTCGTGCGTTAGTTTGATAAGCGCTCACGCAAGAAACTCTCGGCCCTTGTGTTACTCTGTTGCTTCTAGTAAATACTAATGTGTGTCCGTGCGTGTTTGTGTATGCGTGCGTGTGTGTGTGGGTGCGTGTTCGTGTGTGTTTGTGTGCGTGTATACAAACATACTTACATTCATACATCATTCAGCGCATGAAACAATAGCATATTCACGCATTTCTTTATGACGTGTTATCAACACGTTATAAATTGATACAAAGGAAACCTGTTCCTTCCTTTGGTTGTAGGAGAAAGGAATCTAGCTGGAAGGTTTCTATCGAAGTCACTGCACAGCATCTTTGTAGCTGAATACCAAACAGGAAGCAGAACAAGAAGAATAACAAAGAACAAAAAGAATAACAAAGAACAAAAAGAATAACAAAGAACATGTCAGCGCAGCGGGCGAGGATACTGACATTATGTAAGAGCGTGTGTATGCGTGCGTGCGTGTGTGTGGTGTGTGTGTGTAACGGAAAGAGAGAAAGAGATGATGCGACTTGCGTGATAAGCAGCTCATACATGTATACACACACACACACACACACACACACACGCATATATCGGTTTTATATATATATGTGTGTGTGTGTGTGTATGTACATATACGTATGTAAATATCTTTGCATTTATGTATATATGTTTGTGTGAGTGTGTCTGCATATATATATATATATATATATATATATATATATATATATATATATATATATATATAGATGAGCTTCCACAGAAATTCAGTGTGTGTGTGTGTGTGTGAGAGAGAGATTTTGCTCACGAGTTGTTGGTCCCCTGAGGCTACAGCAAAAAGACATTTGTTTAGTTTGCTGCGCAACGGGGCTGAACCCGGAGCCACTAACTACCATAATTATGTGGCGGAGATGAGGATGATGACAATGTTCATCATAGTGGTTGTAGTTTCGGTGCTGGTGATGATGATGATGATGACGATGATGACGACGATGATGATGACGATGTTGATGACGATGGCGGAGAAAGCGGCGTAGTGATGATGACGACTATTGTGTTGATGGTGATGATGGTGATATTGAATATAATCGTGATGTGGGGATGGGGATGGTTGAGAAGATAGCGACGGTGATGATGATGGTGATATTGGTGTTTGTGATAATGATGCTGGTAATGATGGCAATGATTGGTGTTGTTGTTGTTGTTGGTGGTGGTGGTGGTGATGATGACGACTCTAATATAACGATGCCGTTCCTGGATTTATTTTTTATAGCCTTCGTTTTAGGGTTGCTTTGTAATTGTTGTTGATGTCAATCTAGTAGTAGTAGTAGTAGTAGTAGCTGTTGTGGTTGTTGTTGTTGTTCATTAGGCATCATTGTTCTGCCGTCCGCTCAAAGAACAACAATAGAAGAGGTGTGAAAACTTTCAATCGAACTGGTTCCTTCTTCATCGAACTATACATCCTATAACAGTATCGATAACCGATCAAGGAGTGGTGGCATTGGAGAGAGAGAGAGAGAGAGAGAGAGAGAGAGAGAGAAAGAGAGAGAGAGAGAGAGAGAGAGAGAGAGAGAGTGAGAGAGAGAGAGAGATGGATGGAGAAGGAGAGACCTTGTCGCTGACAGAAACAATAAACCGTAGTGAACCAAGAAAAAAATCACCATGGCCACAATCACGGCCTTCCTATCACTACTACTACTACTACTACCACCACCACCGCTACTACTAATACTAATATTGCCACTACCACTACTACCACTACTACTACTGTTACTACTGCTGTTATCACTACCGCCACCACCACTTCCACTACTTTTACAGCCACTAATACTACTACTACATTTGCCACTGCCGTTAATGTTACTAACCACAATTAGTTTTGTTTGCGATAATGATGATGATGATGAGGAGGAGGAGGAGGGGAAAGAAAAGTTAAGATTAGTTATGAGGGGAGGAGGTGAAAGTTAGGATTTGATGGAAGAATAGTAAAAGAAGAAACAAGAGAAGAAAACTAATGAGGAATGAGATAAAGGAGTGGAGGAGGAGGAGGGGGGGGAGTTTGAAGGAAGATGTGTCCTTGAAGAAAAATGAGAAAAGAGGGTTAAGTCAGTTTGCGGAGAAGGTCAGAAATTGGCGGGTGAGATAGTTTTTATAATCGATTGCTGATCGATCGATTCTTTGACCATTTATTTCCTCATCGATTACGAAGAAAGGATATAAAAGCTCAAGTCGACTTCGATGGCATTCGAACGTGGAAACAAAAAGTAACTGAGCCCCGTAAGGTGTTTCATGTGCCACTCTGCCGTTTCTGCCGAACAACTTTTCATGTGCTGTCATTTATCCTTCCAATGATGGTGAGTTGTCGGAATCATTGGTGCGTCGGACAAAATGCTTTGCCTTTTTTTTTTTTTTTTTTTTTTTTTTTGGCTTTACATTCTGAGATTGACTTTTGCTTTTCATCCCCTCAGGGAACACTTAGTGTCGATATAATCGACCACCCCTATCTTCAAAAATTTCAGGCCTTGTGTCTTTAGTAGAAAGGCTTGCCAGAATCATTAGCACGCCGGACAAAATGCTTAACGGCATTTTGTCTGTCTTTACATTCTGAGTTCAAATTCCGCCGAGGTCGACTTTACCTTTCATCCTTTCGGGGTCGATAAAATAAGTACCAGTTGAACACTGGGTTCGATGTAATCGACTTTTCCCCTTCCCTCAAATTTCGGGCCTCGTGCCTATAGCAGAAACGATTATTGTTATTATTATTTACTAGTGTATGAGGGCGCATGTTCTAGACTGACTGATGCATTGTGTTCTTGAGCAAAACACTTCATTTCACGTTGCTCTGCGATCACTCCGACATTTGACGCATGGTACACCGTACACCTCTTCAGGTAACGCCGATTTGATGGAGGGGCAGGTGAGCTAATGTGCCGCACATACATTGGATCACTATAAACAAATCATTTGTGCAGGTCGTTCGGTGAGAGCTGAAAAACTCATATGTTGTCTTCGGCGGAAGAGTCCGTCATTTACTGGTGTGCAACCATTGTATGACGGGTAACTATGGAGATATACTTTTGCCACCATGATGGAAGTATGGCATGCATACGATGTAACTTTTATCAAATTCTTTGGCGCTTATACGAAATGATGAAACGAATACTAAGTTTAGACTTATATTAAATAGTATTGTTAGTTACTAAAGTGTAAGCCGTCATACGACGGGTAATGTTATCATAAGTGATATCAGCAAATATGGCTTTCATACAATAATTATAATCCAACTTTTATCAAATTTCTTAGTGCTTATACAAAAGAAGAAGGCATTATATATATATATATATATACATATATATATACATACTTATAAATAAAGAAAATATTTTTATTATAATATTAATTATATCACTAGCAGGTATTCCCCCAACATTAGGATTTCTATCAAAATTAATAATTCTAAATTCACTTTTAAATATAGATATAATTCTGTTATCATTAATATTATTTATTGGAACTCTCATTAGATTATACTTCTATATATATATATATATATATATATTACCTTGAAATAAGATTAAATAAACAAATCTTTTATTTGTTATCATTTTTCTAAATTTTATGCAAGGAATCGCATCCAATTCCTTCAAAGACCATTCTCAGTAAAGTTTCATTTATAAAAACACATTTTTCAGAAAGTTGTGAAGACACTCATCTTGCACCTTATGTCAACGCTGTCTGTATCTCCCTATTACTCTCTTTCTTTCTCTCTCTCTCTCTCTCTCTCTCTCTCTCTCTCTCTCGGGGTCGATAAAATGAGTATCAATTGAACTCTGGAGTCGACGTAATCGACTCATCCCCACCTCCCCCCAAACTGCCCTTGTAGCAAAAATTTGAAATAATAATAATTATTATTATTATTATTAAGGCGGTGAACTGGCAGAAACGTTGTCACGCCGGGCGAGATGCTTAGCAGCATTTCGTACGTCAGTACGTTCTGTGTTCAAATTCCGGTGAGGTCGACTTTGCCTTTCATCCTTTCGGGGTCGATGAATTAAGTCCCAGTTACACATTGGGTCGATGTGATCGTCTAGTCTCCTCCCCCCAAATTTCAGACCTTGTGCTTCCAGTAGTAGCAATAATTGTCGGAGCCCTGGGAACAGTGAGTAAAAATCTTGAGACGTACGTGGAACAAATAGGGGCTGCAATAAGGGTGGAGCACTTGTAAAAAACAGCACTGCTTGGAACCGCTCGAATACTCCGGATATTGCTCGAAAAATAAGGGGTGTTACTTTAGTTCACTGGTAGTGAACAGCTGACACTGTAGTACATCTCCAGCGTTAGAAGCTGTGCAAAGACAATAAAATAATAATAATAATCTACAGTAAATATTCTGCTCAATACGACAGATTTGCTTGTCAGTTGCTTGACCTTAGCCACTTGTGCATGTCCTTCAGTGGCTGACAATATATGCATCTCTGATCATGAGCAGAAGTAGTGGGGGAGCATCATAGTCATGTGTTGAGCGGAATTCTTTGGGGTTTGAATAGGTCACATCTGGAAACATCCAGTCTTTATTCTGCGTTTTCACCATCATCTTTAAACAAACCTTATTCAGGGACCTTTTGAGCAGGATGGGCTACTCGACCTGAAGAAAATTCTAACTAAGCCCCACCTGCAAGGCCATACGCTGTTTATTTTGATACGAAATCAACATGTCACGCACACATAGTTGTGATGCATGTGCGTGGTATGCTCTTATCATGATGGATATATTGGGCTCCGTATATTTGTACCCCAGTGTCACTTTGATGGCATGCGCTGCTATAATGATATTGTCGTTAACCCTCTTGTTACCATATTTTCATTAAAATATACTGCTTTGTTTCAATTAATTTTGAATAATTTTGTCGTTAATAAGGTGATGCTTGGTACCTAAATTAATGGAAGGTTTTCATTTCGATCACTTTAACACTCTCGTTACCCCATTTCAGCTGAAATACTCTGCCTGTGCTTCAGTTAATGAAAATAGTGTAGAATCTATTAAAATAACTTTGTGGTTATTAAGGTGGTGTTTGAACCATAAATTAGCATGAGATTTTGATTACAGGTTTTACTTTAGAAGACTTCCACCCATTTGTTACAATATTTCTGTTGAAATACACTGGCTTTGTTTCAATTAATTTTGAAAATAATGAAGAATTTCGTAAAATACTTGTCATCATAAAGCTAATGTTCGGAACATGAATCAAGAAAAAAATTTGATGCAAGGTTTTTAATTTAGTTCACTTTAAAACAGGAAGAAGCTGAAGTTTGTAACATAAATTAACTCAAAATTTTAATGCAAGGTTTTAATTTAAGTCTCCTTAAAATAAGAAGGGTTTGTTTTTATTTTGTTTGTCATAGAACTAAGAGCGGTCTCAGGCGGTTTAGTATCAGAAGGGTTAAAATGTTTATTTAGTGTTAGATCGAAAGAATGAAACAAAAACGTTAAAATTCCTCGTGGAATTCCTGAAGTTACAGTTTTTGGTTCGTTTCGTTTCAGATATTTTTTTGAGATTGTTTGTTAAAAAGGGTTTAAATATCTTCCAACCCAAACCTTCTTCCTCGGTTTTAACCTCACTTCCCCCGAGGGCCTGTTCCACAGTCTCCATTCAAAAATATACTCCAGCATTATCAACTTTTCATATAAATTTGAACAAAAACGTCATTGCTTTAAGTTTCAAAATAAGCAGAAGACACTTGACTAAGGTGTCTTGTAGTGCGATTGAAGTCAAAACCATGTGGCTGCAAATTGAGATTCTCAACCACACAACCATGTCGACAGTGAGAACAGCACGGAAACAGTCATCTGGGAATACGGTTTAGTGAGCTATTTTCTAAGTGTTCTACAGTACTGTGCTGTGTTGTACATATAATAGACAGTTTAGCTAGAATTTCTTCAAGGCATCTATCAATGACAGGAAACCCAAGAGAGCTTCTCGTCAGTTCAGTGGTATGGAAGGCAAGATCTAGCACGGAATTTTGTGTTGAGAATTATAGGGTCAACTTGTATCCCGAAATACACAGTGTGTGTGTGTGTGTGTGTATTATATATATTTACATATGTATGTGTATGTATATTTGTATATGTATCAATGTGTTTATATGTAAATGTATATACATATATATATATGAATATCTATGTATGTATATATATTTGTACTTATGTATGTATATATATAGATATGGATATGTATGCATATATATATATATATATACGTGTGTGTGTATCTACGTATATATGTATGTGCTCACACATACTGAAATTGACATACAAAACCGTATATAAACACACACACGCAAACACGGAACAGGAAACAGGTTTTTATTCGCCTTGTTTTGTTTGAGTGTCTATTTTTTCTCTTTGTATACATACATCCACACTGCCACACACACACACACACACACACACACACACACACATATATATATATACATATGTATTTGTTTATGTAATTTTTGGTATTGTTCTTCTGTTATTATTTGTCTCTTATGATAAAATAATATTCCAATGATAAGAAACAATGAAATGGGGGAATATATGATGGAATAGATTTTGGAAACAAAGAATAAGTGGGCCGTTAATTTAGCAGAAGTTGTTAGATATTATACTGGAGATATTATAGTGCATTGTATATTATATATTACGGAAGATGTTTAATATATAAATGTGTGTGTGTGTGTGTGTGTGTGTGTGTGTGTGTGTTGTGTAGGGAGTACTGAATGATGAAGTATAGAGAATTAGAGGGCGATAATGCATATCGGGGGTGGGGACTGAGAGAAAGAAGGGATTGAGAGAGAGAGAGAGAGAGACGGACAGACAGACAGATGAAGAAAAAAGAAGCAATGAATGAATGAAGAAAGTAGGAAAGAAAGAACACGGAAAGTAACGTAGTTTCAGGTAAATGTTCAAAAGAACATTTTATGCTGTAATGTGTTTCGACAATACATTCTCTCTCCTGTATTGAAAATGTATTTTAGACTGAGCGAGGGGGAAAGGAGGAGTGAGAGGGATAAAGAGAGGAGGAAGGATGTATGTGTATATATATATATATATATATATATATATATATATATATATGATGAACGAGTGAATGAGGGAGTAGGAACGAAAAGGTGTATGGATGCCTCTGTGTATATGTATATATGTGTGTACATTTGTATATATATATATATATATATATATATATGTATGTATGTATGTATATATATATGCATACACGTGTGTGTATATGTAGGTGTATATATATTTGTATGTACATATTTGTAGGGGTTTATATATAAGTGTGTGTCTACATAGGTGCGTTTGTATTTGTATGTATATCTGTGTGTGTGTACGTGTATATTTTTATATTTATGTTTGTATGCGTCTCTATGCAGTTTTGTGTGTGTGTGCGCCATCTTAGGCATTACGTATGGAGACAATACACTCTGCTCTATTGAAACCGAGAATACGTCGGAGGAAAAAAAACTCACGGAGAGAGAAAGAAAGAAAGAATGAATGAATGAAAATGAGAGAGAGAGAAAGAGAGAAAGATAAGTTACACAAATAAAAAATATGAATGAATTAAAAAGAGATAAAAAAAAATGTCAGAAGAAAACAACGATATTTTATGTAAAAGAAAGAAAAAAATCCGCCACATCATGCAACATAGGTGTATGCAGACAATACGCTCTCCTGCATTGAAGATAACTTTCTACACTGCCATCAGCCGACATTATAAGCTCTATGGCTATTATAATTTTTATCACTTATCTCGACTTTGCTTTACCGAACAACTTAAAAGAGAACCGGTTTCAATTCTAGGGTTATCAGTTTAATGTTATATATATATATATATATATATATATATATATATATATATATATATATGTATATTTTTATTTGTTATTTTTTATAGAATCGTTTGATTATTTTTGATAATTTCATTATATCTGATAATTTTATTTAAAATATGAAATCATTTGACTTTATATCTTATTTTTATTATTCTTCCGTTATTGATGGCAAATGTGGCGATTAAAAGTTGGTGGTGGTGGCGGCGGTGATGGTGCTAGTGGTGGTAGTGGTGGTGGTTCTGGTGGCGGTGGCAGTAGTTGTCGTCATAGCAGTAGTGGTGGAGTTGACTGTTGGTTATGAAGAAGAAGGCTATGACGACACAACGACGGTGATGATGATGATGATGATAAGTATGGCTGCTTACGACGATGATGGACGGAGATGGTAATGATGATGATGACGACGACGACTACGACGACGATGTTGGGTACGATTATGACGACGACGACGTTGGTGATGATGATGATGATGATAGTGAGGGCGGTGGTGATGGTGATGACGAAGACGATGATGATGATGATCATCATTATGGTGATGCTGATGATGATGATATGGATTTTTGCTGTTGATAATCATATCGTCGTTGATTCAGTTGTTAATATATGCAAATATGTTTTATTGATGTAGCAGTCAATAATGCTGTTGTTATTGTTGTTGTAATAATTGTTTTTGCCCGATGCCAACCTTGATCGATCTGACCTCTGATCAAAGGACTTCCAATCAAACCGTGACCATCCCTTCTGCTTTTAGATGCATGTAGGATTGCATTATCTTACATGTTTTTCCCAGCAGATTGTCTTTTATCTTTTGCATATCTTTATTTTTTATTTGCTTCATTCATTAGAACGTGGCCATGCTGGGGCACTACCTTGTAAAGTTTTATTCGGGCAAATTGACCCCAGAAACTATATACTTTTTGTTTTGTTTTATTTATTTTTTTCTCCAGTCAGGTATCTATTCTATCGTTTTGTTTTTCACCGAAACACTGAGAAGTGAGGACGTAACCAAACTCACACCGGTTGTCAAGTGCTGTAGGTGAGGAAGGCACACACAGACACACATACATGTACACACACACACACAGCTACGCGCACACATACACATACATATATAAATGTATGTGTGTATGCACGAGTAATTATGTTTATATATATATATGACCACATTTTTTTTTAATACATTCGTATTCAAATATATATACACGTGCGCGCATGTGCGTATACATGTACTTGTGTGTGCGCGTGAATGCATGTGTATGTTTGTTGTGATGGAAATTCAAATTTCGATGCCGTTGTGACGTAACTAAAGATCGCTCAGCTTATTTATTTATGCAGTATCGTATCGATTGTTTATTTGTATCGATCTCAGGAACAGTAACAACAACGTTATCAACAACAATTACAACACCAACAGTAAAAATAATTACTATTTTCATCATTATCATTAATCTTATTCATCATTACCAACGTCATCATCATCACTATCATCATCATTATCATCGTCATTATAAACTGATAAATAACAATAAAAGTAGTAGTAGGGGTGATAGTGGTGGCGGTGGCGGTGACAGTGTTGGTGGTGGCAAACGATAATTATAGAATTGCCATACAATTGTAGCCACGTTTGTTAGATATGATCGTAGTGGACAGGAACGAATTGTGAAAGACCAGAGACTTTGCAATGCCTTAACGACGATAAATAGAGTGGATACCAAAGAAATTGAAAAGTAATATGTGCAAAACATTAAGGACCTTGCCAGTGAGATGAAGAACTTGTGGAAGACTAAGATGCCTATTATTCCGGTGGTAATTGGCATTATTCCTGCCGCTGCACTTTGCTCACAGAATGAAGGAGATTGAGATTCGCGTTTGTCGACATGCAGAAAAAAAGTACAATCCTCTATTCTGCAAGAATCGTAAGAAAGGTTCTTGAGATTTGAGGAGATGTGTTACGAAACCTCAGAACAATATACCTGCTAATTAAATTTGCTTGTAATAGCATTCGAATGATGATAATAATAATAATAATAATAATGACAACAATGGACTCTCCCATCGAAGACGACGTATGAGCGTTCAGCTCTCGCCGAACGATCTGCACAAATGATTTGTTTATAGTGATCCAATGTTCGTGCCGTACGTCAGCTCACTCTCTCCATCAAATCGACGTTGCCTGAAGAGGTGCACGTTGTGCCACGCGTCAAATGTCGGAGTGATCGCCGAACAACGTGAGGATGAAGTGTTTTACTGAGAAACACAACGCACCACCCGGTCTAGGTATTCTAGACCGTGTGGTGCAGCCTGCAAAAGGTACAAGGCCTGACTGATATTTTGTGGGAGGGGACTAGACGATTACTGGACGACCCAGTTTGTAACTGGTACTTTTATCGACTCCGAAAGGATGAAAGGCAAAGTCGACCTCGGCGGAATTAGAACTCAGAACGTAAGGACGGACGAAATGCCGCTAAGCATTTCGCCCGGCGTGCTGGCATTTCCCGCCATCTCGTCGCCTTTTAATAATAATAATTATTATTATTATTATTATTATTAGCAGCTGTTCCTTTTCTACTCTAGGCACGGCCCGAATTTTTTTTGGGGGGGGGGGAGGGGCAGTTGATTCGATCGACCCTAGTACGCAACTGGTACTTAATTTATCGACCCGTAAAGAATGAAAGCAAAGTCGACCTCGGCGGAAGTTGAACTCAGAACGTAAGGACAGACGAAATGCCGCTAAGCATTTTGCCCGGCGTGCTAACGTTTCTACCAGCTTGTCGCTTTTAATAATAATAATAATAATAATTATTATTATAATTATAATGAGCTGCTCTATTGGTGACAGCTATGATTTTTGAGATTGGTGGCTGGGTGTTGAGTGTCTTCCGCGGTAGTTAACATTCAGGTACCAAGCCTTATGTTTTGCAGAAAGAGAGCCTGTGAGACCTCTCCGCTCTCACAGAATCAACCAGAGCAAGTAAGACCGAGAGCTCTCAGAAGTACCATAATAATAATGATGATGATAATGCAATCAGACCAGATACTGGAGGAAAGCAAGCCGGACCAAGCGGTGGTGACCAAGGTGAGCCTCTTGTGCCACATAATTGATATTGTGTGCCCCTTTGACCCACAAATAGTCAAGAAAGAAGGCGTAAAACTAGATACGTACAATCCTCTTCATTACGAAATAGCCCGGCTCTGAAAAACGAAGTGTGTGAAGATGGCGCCAAGTATTAGGGACATTATCAGAAGGCATCAAGAGGAATATAAAGGAAATCAGAATAGAGTGCCTGGTATGATTTTGTAATAAAAGATTTGCGTTGTTGGCACGGCCAGAATCATCAGTGATGTACCAGGTAACTGAGAAGAACAGGCAGCGTGATGCTGTAGGCTGCAGGCAGCAAACCTGCTACGCATGCAAAACTCCAGGAGTTCCGACGAAACTTTAGTCAAAAATAATAATGATATAGTGATGATGATGATGATGATGGTTCTCGTTCATGGCCAGTAATTTTAGGGAAAGGGACATTCGATTACATCAAAATCCCACAGTATTTGACTGGTACTTGATTTTATCGAACCCGAGAGGATTAAATTCAAAATCGACTTTGGTAAAACATAATTATAGGAATGTTGAGGAGACGTTGAACACGTAATCTTGCAAACTAAATGAGGAAAATTACACTCGCGCGCGCACGCACACACACACACACACACACACACACACACACACACACACACACACACACACACACACACACACACACACACACACACACACACACACACACACACACACACACACACACACACACACACACACACACACACACACACACACACACACACACACACACACACACACACACACACACACACACACACACACACACACACACACACACACACACACACACACACACACACACACACACACACAAAGACTAGTTTCTTTTTTTTTAAACTTAGTGGGAATGAAATAGAAAAAGAAAGAAATCAAGACAAAAAACGGATAAAATATATATTTTTTAAAAATATTATTCGATTATATCTAAATATAATGTAACATAATAAAGAAAATTATATTTTAAAAAATTGTAGACTATGTAGGAAGATTATTCATAATCTGAATTTATACATACACACACACATATATATGTATATATATATATATATATATATACATACATACATACATGTATGTATGTATATAGACAGTTAAGTTGGTTGATATGTGTGTGTATGGGTGTCCATGTATGTACATGTAAATGCCTGTTTGTGTGTGTTTATATATATATATATATATATTTACTCAACCAGTTGTATTGAGTTCTGTCTTATAATGTTTTCAGTGTGTAAAATATTTTTGAATATGCTTCACAACTTTTGCATTGTGATATATATATATATATATATATATATATATATATATATATGTATATATATATAAAGTGAAGCACAAAAATAACACAATAGGTATCAAATGAGATTGAACAATTAAAATATACAGACACTTACCTATATGTATATATATATATTGATATATACAGATATATATATGTATACATATATATACACACACACATACATACATGGGTGTTCATATACACAGATAGGTAGATAGATAGATAGATAGATAGATTGACAGACACGAGCACATACACAGAAGTATGTGTACAAAAATACACACACTTTCAACAATAGCATTGATAGAAAAATTGGGAAAGTTCTAGAAACAAACAAAGGAAAATACAAATAAGAAATATGAAAAACAGATATCTAAAAAATAACAAACAACTATAAAAGCAAAAATAACTGGATAAATAAAACACGTAAATAACCACAAATACAACAATAATGATAACAGTGAAAATTTCGAAAAAAATACAATTCACGAAAAAAAATACAATAGCAATAATGATAATAATAATAATAATAATAATAATGATAATAATAATAATAACATACATAAAAAAAACGGAAAATCCCCCAAAATCAAAGAAATTCAATTCAAATAACAACAGCAACGATGATGATGATGATTTAAAAAAATAAACGAAAAAAGCCAGAAAAGCGAAGAATGTTTCAAAAATGGTTGCAAAACGCAAAGAAGTCTGATCTAATAACGGATCGATAACGATTTCTGAACGATTTGTCCGTCCAATCAATACCATTTTGAACAGTTTCAACAGCCACTAACTTGTATAGAGTCATTAAGTGGAAATAATCGATCACCAATGATGGGTTCATGGCCATCTATACGATCTACGTTCGACTGTATGTGTATGTGCGTGTTGTGTGTATGGGAAAGTTTGTGTGAACGTGTATGTTTTCATGGATGTGTGTATGTAATATACACATACACACATACGCTTGCGTATGTAAGCATACATATGCAATGACTTATATACACATATACACATAAATTTACATTTACACACACATATATATACATGCATATATAACTTTAAATATACATATGTATATTTATGTATGCATGCATAAATGCGTACACATACGTACGCATATAATATATGTATGCGTATATAAACAGCACTGTATTTCTATGTTTCTCTCTTTCTCCCTCCTCTCTCTCCCTTTGTAAGTGTAAGTACACACACACACACATATAAACATACATGTGTGTGTGTACACACACAGCTAATTCTGTTCCTCTTTCCCTTATGTGGCAAGCAATTGAGTAAAGAGGTCTATAATCCCTATGATAATACTCAGAAATGTCTTGGAGGCAGTTTGGTGACAAGCCCTTGTTCTTTGAACTACACTTGTATCTTCCATCCATTATTTTCCCAAAAGTGGCTGAGTTCCGCCGAGGTCGACTTTGCTTTTCATCCTTTCGGGGTCGATAAATTAAGTACCAGTTGCGTACTGGGATCGATCTAATCGACTGGTCTCCTCCCCAATATTTTCGGTCCTTGTGCCTAAAGTAGAATAGAAAAGTGGCTGAGTATTCCACACAGGCACTCGTGTACGTGTATGTGTTTTTAATATAATCCTCAAGAAGAATTAGTTTGACTCTTTAATATGGCTGGTCTTCTGAGAATATATGGCACAGATCATGTAAAAAACACTATATATTCTACAGTCGCTTAGACCTTTGATGTAATCATCGAAACATTTAACCATTTCCTCTTCCACTTAGCATAACGATTTTGAGTTGGGTAAACTCACTAAGCAAATTGTAAGTGTACTCCATAAACTGGTACCCATCGACCTTACTAGTTACTTTACTTAAATTTGAGTTAGTATGCCTTGTGGAAAAGACGGTTCTGTGTGGACCTTTCATCAGCGAGTAAGATATTTTGACGTTTTTTCTTCCACCAAACAAGCATATTTAAATTGTTTATTCTCATTAATAAATCGCCATTGTTGTCAGTTACTATTAGCCATGGGTCTTACTGTTTATTTCACTGGAGTATAAATTAGCTTGCCGTATGGAACAGAGCAAGACTGACAGTTCTGTGTGGATCCTTCATCGATGTGGAACATATTTCGACTGAAACTAAATTATAGGTGCAAACAGTATAACTGACGATTTTCCTGGTAGAAGTAACAAATACAAACAACATAGCTTATTGGACGAAGCTTTAGACAATCCTCCTTTCGCCAAACAGATTTTTAGTTGTCTATTCAGCGCAGTTCATTACCAAGAATGCCTGATCTGAAGTTTTCTTTTAACTCCACTTCTTTCGGTCATTTGATTGTAACCATACAGAAGCACTGCTTTGACAGGTTTAGTCGGACAAATCAACCCCAGTACTTATTATCATTTGAAGCCTGGTTATTATTCTATTGGTTCTCCTTCACCAAACCGCTAAGTTACGGGAACGTAAACAAACTAACACCAACTGCCACTCAGTTCGTGTACCTGTGTGACACAAAGACAGAACAACACCCACAACGCACATATACACAGGCAAGACTGGATTCTATTCACAAGACATTGGTGAGCCCGAAGCTATAGTAGAAGTTATTTGTGCAAGGTGCTGCGCAGGGGGACTGAATCCAAAGGTATATAGTCGTGAAGCATGCCTGCGCTCACAGCCTACTTTGCCGCAATATAAATTAGTATGCCGTGTGAAAGAAAGCAGGACAGACGATTCTGTGTGGAGCCTTCATCAGCAAATAAGGTACTACCAAATTACTTTGAGTTGACGATTCTGTGAATAATATATATATATATATATATATATATATATATATATATATATATATATATATATATATATATATATATATATAATTATGTACACAAACAGACACGCACGCACGCACGCACACACACACAAAAGAATGGACAATTATATTTTTGATCAGCTCACATACGTTTCGGATAAATTACCGAATTCTGCGTTGTAGTAGACATGTATATTAATCGATCCCATATTTGATCGAGTTAGATTCTACAGAGATTGAGAAATTTAACAGCAACTTATCTTTATAGAAGCTATACCATACATACATATTTACCAAACATATATACATATACATCTTTATAGAAGCTATACCGTACATATATATGTATGTGTATGTTTCTGTGTCTATGTGTGCAAGTGGTGCGTCTGCTTGCCTTTGTATCCATGCTCATGTTTACGTGGGATAGAGAGTCGCTGATAAGGTCACAGGACGTGTGATGAAAGAGATTTGATAAAGAAACTAAAACAATAATAATAGCAATAAAGCTGAAGTGAGGACCAAATATATGGTGCGTGTGTTTAACTATATGTTAAAAATATGACCGTCCCAAAGTATAACAATATTTGTTTCAACACACGATTTCATATCAAAAATCTTGCAAGACAAATACGTAAGCTTGAAAATATAATTTTAAATAAACTTAGCCAGACAACAAACGGAGTTCGATAAAAATATGTCCTTAGCTTAAATGAACGATTATAGGGACACCAGCACGGCCGCAGTCCAGTGACTGAGTGATACCGTTAATACTTTGTGATGGAGTTGTTGTGTATGAGAGAACAAGAGAGAGAGAAGGAGAGAGGGAGAGGAGGAGGAGTAGAAGAGGAAGTAATATTGATCGCTTTGTCTCGTCTTCCGCTGGTCTATCTGATCCGAGTTTCACTTTGCCAGGTCCCCGTCTATTGACTAAGATATTCACCGTACTAACCTGTAGCAGCAGTTAGAGTCCTCACACTGCTACCATTAGCAGACCGTGTGCTACAGCACCTACTACTGCTACCACCACTACCACTGCAGCTGTTGCCTGTGTGGCTGCTGCTGTTAATATTCAACTCTGATTATAAGTACCTCTGTTATTGCTGTTCATGTAAATTATGATGATGATGATAATGGGACCGCTACAGCTCCTGCTGCTGCTGCTGGCCGCTACTGCTGTCACTGCTACTGATGATAATGCTTATAATCATATTGCTTTAATTGCTGCTGCTGCACCTTTTGTGGCTATTGTTGTTACTCATAAAATATATTTCCCACCGATTCTGAGATGTATCGATATAATATCTAGAGTTCTGGCCATAAATCCCATCCCATATCTGTGTATACATACATACATACATCCTTACACACGCACACACATATACAGCTATATAGACACACACACACACACACACACACACATTTATATAAACGACGTGTTTCTTTCAGTTTCTTTCGTTGGCCCAGGGCTGTAGCAGAGGACACTTGACCATGGTGCCACGTAGTGGAACTAAACCCGGAATATTCTAATTTGGAAGTAAGTTTCTTACCACACGGGCACTCCTGCGCATGTGTGTGTGTGTGTGTACGTGTGCGTGCGTATATATATATATATATATATATATATAATATGAATATGTTGAGAGCACTTTATCTTCATATGTATATAGCACACACACACACACACACACACACACACACACACACACACACACACACACACACACACACACACACACACACACACACACACACACACACACACACACACATATATATGCACACACATGTGCATACATTTACGTTTACATAAATACATAGGCATAGTTGGACTGTGGACTTTAACTTAAGACTTTCTTCCTTTGGTCACTTGGGTATGTCGCTAACTACTTCAGTAACCATGTTAAGGTGATAGGCTTTACGAAACCCAGAAAGAACAAGATCTATTAGAAAACACCAGCTAAAAAAGACCATTGATTGAACTGTTAGTACACATAAAATATTCCAGACGTTTTCTGTATCGTACGTAAATATATATACTTGTGTGAATACAAAGACGTGTATGTGTATACAGAGATAATTCAAAACCTACAGATTCACAAAACAAATGGAATTTTATGCATGAAGAGTAACATGCACACATACATACGCATTTATGCATATTGAATACATAGATGTGAACGCAAGAAATATTGGTGAAAATATTTCCTTGAATACATTTGTATAATGCAAATATAACATTGCCTGGTGTCGCTGTTTGGAAGCGAAAAGAATTATCATGTTAAGCCATAGAAGTCGGATAACCCGGCAGATGTGAACGTCTCTCCCAAAATTACCAAGAAGGAAAACTCGAACTACTGAGCGCAGGTATGGCTGTGTGTTTAAGAAGCTAA
>NC_142953.1:29822637-29832637 GCF_046866305.1 Octopus bimaculoides
CGTGGTGGTGGTGGGGGTTTCTTTTATTGTCATTGCTGCAGTTCCTTTGGGTGACAAGCTGTCTTTGATGACACATTTCAAGACATCATTGGCAAAGTGCCAAGAGACATCTTCGAAATTTGGAGGGGAAAAAAATGATAAAAATGCAAACAACGAAATGAACGACGCCTCCGGCCCACCTCCATCTTCTATCCGAATATTACAAGCAAAATAGCAAAGAACATTCCAATGTACGTACGCGCAACAACAACACTATCAGCCGCAACAATGCGAACGACAGCAACAGGTAAAAAAGAAATAATAATCTATCTTATATAACATTACAATAAATGTTTGCGAAAGCAAGACTTACAAAAATTGGAAACTTGAAGTTTAAGAGTAAATTGTAAAAACAAAAAAAGGACGCTATACAACAAATAATAAAATACAAATTTTAAAATATATTTGCATTTTTTGCATTGTTGCTTATTGTTAATGTTTTGTTGCCCTTTTTATCTTTATACATTTGTGTAGTCGTCTTTTTTCGGTGCTGCCGCCGCTGGTTCCAGTTGTTATTATAATCCCTGGTGTCGTTGTTGCTCTTATTGTTGTTGTTGTCTTTGTCACTGTAGTGTTATTTATTTTTATATTCTATAATAGTTTTATTAATCAATTTTTACATCATTTGTATATATTCTTCTATACTTTGATATTTTCTTTATTCTCCCTTACTACTTTTTTCTCCTTTCCCTTTTTTTTTTCTTGCTTCCTACTTTCCCTGATGATGAAAACCTAATGAGTTTTAAGAGGCTACCAATTCCCCAGCCAAGGGGACTTGAAACGTTATCTGATCGTAAACATTAATGGAATCCTGATCATGTTGAATCGAAAGTTCAAATAGAAGCAGCTTATCTTCTGGTTTCCTGTTTAATCTTTCATTCTATCGTTCTTCCTTTCATTTTCTCTTTCCTTTCTTTTATATTTTATGTCTTTTATCACCATTCTACGATGCATATATATGTGTATGTGTGTGTGTGTGTGTGTGTGTGTGTGTACATATGTATGTATGTATTTATGTATGTATGTTTGTATAATTACATATGGCGCACACATATCTTCATGAAAGACAACACATTACATACAATTTTCAAGAAAGCAACAGAGAATAGATTAAACATTCAAACACAGGTATATATAAATACACACACACACACATATATACTAACAGATAGGTGGGTGTATGTGTGAATGTGTACTTATATATGTATGCATGTATATGTATATATGTATTATATACAAGCATGCATACGTAGATACATGTTTATATGTGTGTTTGTGCTTCTGCGATTATCGACTTTAGTTTAATCTATTTGTAATTTAGGAAAATAAAAATTGCAAGGAATACGTGAATATGTATGTATATGTTACACACACACACACACACACACACACACACACACACACACACACACACACATACACACCCATATATGGGTGTGTATGAACAGTGTACATATATTTACATATACGAGCGTTTGTGTGTTAGGAAACCGGATTATTTGGTCATGTATATGTGTGCATATATATATATATATATATATATATATATATATATAGATGTATATATATATATATATATAGATGTATATATATATATATATATATATAGATGTATATATACATACATAAGTACATCTATACATAAATGTGTGTGAGTGAACAAAACGCCATTAATCGTTCTGTTCGCCGTTTATTTCATTATTATTCTTTTTCTTTAATCAGTTACTATCACATTATATCATTTCCGTCGTCATTGCGCATGCCCAAAACCTAAAATACAAATATATTTTTTATTACATGTCTTTTTTTTTCCCCCTTTTTCCTTTTTGTTCTCCATTTATTTTCATGTAATCAAGATTGATATTCGTGACCTTTGATATAACTTTTAGCAATTGGCGGGATTGCAATATATATATGAGTGTATGTGTATGCACATATACGTCGGCATCTATGTATATCTATGTGTGTATAAATATATATATATATATACATACACACACACAAATGTATCTATATATAAATGTAATAATATAAATAATATATAAATATATGCATATATCCATACATATATGTACATACCTACATCTATATTATTATTATATATAAATGTAGCTATCTATCTATATGTATGTGTGTGTATCTACATATATATGTGTGTGCAAATATATATATGTATGTATATATATTTGCATGTATATATATATATGTACGTATATATATTTGCATATATATATATTTGCATATATATATATAATATATGTGTGTTTGTGTATGTATGTGTGTGTGTGCGTGTATGTGTATTTAAGATTGTGTAGTTAAGCAGTTTGGTGCGCAGCCACATGGTTTTCGGTTCGTTTGGTCTCTCTACGCGGCATCTTGGGTGGTGAGTGTCTTCTGCTATAGCCCTGGGATGACCAATGTCCTTGTGAGTGAATTTGGAGGATGGAAACTGTATAGAATCCCGTAGTGCATATATATATATATATATATATATATATATAATATATGTGTGTGTGTGTGTGTGTGTGTTTGAGTGCTTGTCTTTGTGTTTGCTGCTCTGCCATTGGACACCAAGTTTTGGTTTGTTTACATCCTCATAATGTAGCGTTTCGCCAAGCTAGAGACCTGTAGAGTATGTATAAGACATGAAATAACTACTGGGGTCGACTAAACACTTTAAGGTGTTGCCCCAGGATGGCCGCAGTCTAATGGCTAAAACAAGTGAAGCATGGTGAGCGCCCGTGCGTGTGTGAAGAATTCTTAGGTTGGAAAGGAAGTCCTATCACTTTTCATCTTGATTCTCTTTGTATGGGAGCATATTTTTGTGTATGAAAAGTTGCTGATGCATACACGTGTGTATAAACACACACACACACACACACACACACACACACACACACACACACACACATATCGTGTATATATGATTTACGAGCATATACACGTATGCACATATAATACATACACACATATATACGTTAATATATTTATATATTCATACACATGCACACACACATACATATATGCACATATATGTGTATGTTGTTGGGATGTATATATATGGATGTACTCATGGAATTAACTGAGATGTGGCTACACTGCCGCCACCAACATTACCCCCACAAATGCCATCACATGACAATTACGAAATGCTTTAAACCATACAATTTTATACTAGTTCAAAAGCCATTAGTATGCAGCATGTCCGTGTGTCTGCAATTAATTCTGCGCATGTGTGTGTGTTGTGTGTGCTTGTGTTTCGCTCCCTGTACCAAAATGTACTGTGTCCAAAACAGGCTGAACGCCGAGTCAGATGCGCCAAATTGTTAGCGACGAAACTGCTGCGCCTAATTGCTTCACGCCGAACACACAACGATTTTTATATTCCTCTGTTAACAGACTGTTAAGCATCAGGAAACAATATAAGAAGGTAGTCATTGACTCTTTTGTTACAAGACCTCCCCCCTGGCAACGCCTCCGGTTCTCTGATAAAAATTTCCTGTTTTAAAATTATCCGAATTAAGACTTTCCATGAAAATTTCATTTTAATTTCTGTTGCGAAAATCGGCTGAAGACGAACCAAGTTGTTTAACTTAATCCTTCATTGTTTCCAAAATTTATTGAAAATAAAGAAGAATCTGGTGATGATGGTAGGGTGGTGGTGGTGGTGGGGAAGGCGGTGGCATTAATGTTGATGTGGTCAAATGCTAATAGGTCGAGAGAAAGAGAGAAAGGATATGCAAAAGATGGAATATGTAATAGAGATGGACAGGTAGACAGACAGACAGACAGACAGATAGCCATATAGAGAGATAGCTATATAGATACATGCATACACACATGCAAACATACAGGTATACATGTATGCAGACAGACGGACATACATATTGAATCATAGATATATGTATACATACATACATATAGATACATACATACATACATACATACATTCATCCAAATATACATACATATATACAGATAGACTGACTCTGACATACAGCTTTGCAGACACACGGACATGTTCTAAATTGCTGCATACAATGGCTTTTGAATTAGCATAAAATTTTATGGTTTAAGGCATTTCGTAATTGTCATGTGATGGCATTCGTGGGGGTAATGTTGGTGGTGGCAGTGTAGCCAAATCTTAGTTACTACCAGGAGTACATCCATATATATATATAGATAGATATATATATATATATATATATATATATATATATATATACATCCCAACAACAAGTATATATATATATATGTGTGTGTGTGTGTGTGTGTGTGTGTGTGTGTGCATGTGTATGAATATATAAATATATTAACGTATATATATATGTGTGTGTGTAGTATATGTGCATACTTGTTTATGCTCGTAAATCATTATATACATATTATATAATGTGTGTGTGTGTATACACACATGTGGGCTCCAACAACTTTTGATCGCTTCAATGCGATATTGATTCATTAAGACTACGAAGGAAAAAGATGGGTGACTAAAAGCATTGTTGTTGTTGTTGTTGTGTTGGAATAAGTATTGATGATGATGATGATGATGACGACGACAAGTTTTGGAAGAAACAACCGAATGTCTGCGTTTCTGGCAGAAACAATTCTCCACATTGTTTCTGGTTAGAGAAACTTAGCCGGAATGAACTTCGCCAACGAAAAAACACATCCGACACGCGTGACAGAACTGACGCTGTTACACCGGTTCTGCTCTTTCTCTCGGTCCGTGGAATAACGACAGGAAAGAATTAGTCTAGCAATGCTAAGCGAGCGGCCAGAATCGTTAGCATGCCGGACGAAATGCTCTGCAGTATTTCTTCCGGGTCTTTCTGTTGTCTTTGAATCCGAGACCAACTTTTGTTTTTCATATATATATATATATATATATCTTATCCAGGGTCGATAAAATAAAGTTCCTGTTCCTTGTATCGAAGGCATTGACTAACCCACTCTCCATAGTTTGAAAACATTATTATCATTGTTCTTCTTCTTCTTCTTCTTCTTCTTGTGGTGAGCTGGCAGAATCGTTAGCGTGCTGGTCAAACTACTTGATGGCACGTCTTCTGGCTCTTTATATTTAGAGTTCAAATTCTGCCGAGGTCGAATTTTCCTTCCATCCTTTCAGGGTCAACAAAACAAGTACTACTTGACCACTGAGTCCGATGTAATCGACTGCCCAGACCCACAAAAATTTCAGGCCTTGTGTCAATAGTAGAAAGGATTATCATTATTATAATTTATGCTATATATATATATATATATATATAGATAGATAGATAGATATGAGGCTGTAGGCTGCTGATAAAACCGTTAGTACGCCGGACGAAATGTTTAGCGGCATTTCGTCCGGCTTTATGTTCTGAGTTAAAATTCTTCTGAGGTCGATTTTTTTTTTATCCTTTTGGGGTCGATAAAGTAAGTACCAGTTGAGCACTAGGATCGATATAAACGATTTAACCCCACCCCAAAATTGCTAGCGTTGTGCCAAAATTTGAAATTATTATTGTTGTTGTTCTTCTTAAGGCGGCGAGCTCGCAGAATCGTTAGCATGCCGGACGAAATGCTTAGCGCTATTTTACCCGTCGCTCTGTTCTGAGTTCAAATTCCGCCGAGGTGGACTTTGCCTTTCAACCTTTCGAAGTCGATAAGTACCAGCTGGACATTGGGGTCGATGCAGTCGACTTATTCCTTACCCCAAAATTGTTGGCCTCCTGCCAAAATTTGAAATCATCATCATCATCAGTAGTAGCAGTAGTAGTAGTTGAAGACGACGTGTAAGCGTTCAGATTTTACTGGATGACCTGCACAAATGATTTGTTTATAATGATTAAATGTTCGTGCTGCACACGAGCTCACTCTCTCCAGTAGTAGTAGTAGTAGTTTGGAGAAGGCAGAGGCAAACCGTCCCAATATCTTCGCCATGAGAACACTATGAGGAGAAAGTCAGATCGAAATAACTCCGTGACTTCGTCAGATGGGATAACTCGGGGACCTTTTCGTTGTCGAGTCATCAATGCTCTGCAAAAGTGTACGATACACAACGAGTAGTAGTAGTAGTAGCAGCAGCAGCAGCAGCTAATTCCTGGTTGGGCGGAAATTACAAGAAATATGTTGAATCAAAATGGAAGATTTTCATTTCGTTTTTCCGTTTTTTCTCTCATATAGATATATATATATATATATATTGTGTTGTATTTATTTTTTGTAAGTTGTTTTGTTTGTATGTTGTTTTTCCTTTTTTGCTTTGAGCTTTGTTTTTTATCAGAATTTTTTTTTTTATTTATTTATTCAAAAATGACAAAAGACTACAATATGTTTTGCAGATTAATAATTTTTCTCATTCACGCATCTATTGTCATCATCATCATGACTATTGTAATTTTTATTATTATCAATATTATTGCAATTACTACTGCTGCTACTACTACTACTACTACTACTACTATCATCATCATCATCATCATCATTATTATTAATATTAAAGGAAGAAAAGAAAAAGATTAAGAAAGAATTTCGGATATTTCAGTGGAACACTGATTTGGGGGGGGGGGGGTTGATATTAAAGGGTGCATATATATATACACATATATATATATATATATGTATATATTTAATTAATCTAAGCAAAACGAAGAAAAAACACAAGAAAAAGAACAACGCGAGGACGTAGTACATGCAGTGTATTAGCAGACATACATAAATAAGTGGACACAAAAATACACAAACACATATACATAAATCTGTGTGTTTGTGTGTATATATAGAGAGAGATGAGGGAAAGAAATGAAGAATAAGAGAGAGAGAGAGAGAGAGAGAGAGAGAGAGAGAGAGAGAGAGAGAGAGAGATGGTATTGAAAAAATGGAGTCGACCATATGGAGAGAAATGAGAGTAAGAGACGAGGGCGAGGAGGAGGAGCAGATGGAAGGAGGGTGGCGAGTGGAGGGAGGGAGGGGGTAAATGAAAGGCAACACAGAAACAGAATGAACGGCAATTTATGGGAACATTTTTATTGTTATTATTATCATCTTTATCATCATCATCATCACGAACATTATCACCAGCTTCATTTTAGTATTTTCATCATCATCATCACCGCCCCCATAATCAGCATCATTATCAGCATCATCATCCTTATTACAATTTGTTCTTCCTTTTTGTTACTGATGTTTTTGTTGTTGCTGTTGCTTTTTGCTCTCTTTGTTGTTATTGTAGTTGTTGTTTTCTCTCTTGATGGTGTTATAATTGTTGTTCCATTTTTTTTGTTGTTCTTCTTCTTTTGTTATTTTCGACGTTGCTATTGTCAGAACATGCGGATAAGCAGGTTAACGTTCTCCTTTTTAAATATTTGAATTCTTCCTTGGAAAATATGGCTGGACAAGGTTTCTACAAATAAAACAAACTACAGTCGCTGGAATTTAGATAAAAAGAAAAACGGAGAAGATACTGCTTATTCTTTTTTTTTTTTTTACTTGTTTCAATGACTGGACTACGGCCATGCTGGGGTACGGCCTTCAAGGGTTTAGTCCAGGGTTTATCAACAATTTGTTTTTACCTATTGACACTTTTGATTCTTATTTTATTCGGGTGGACTCTCATAACCATTCGATGGCCATGTGGTAAGAAGCTTGCTTTTTAACCACATGGTTCCGGATTCAGTCCCACTGCGTACTACCTTGGGCAAGTGCATTCTACTATAGCCTCGGGCAGGTTGCAGGGTCGCGTAACTGATTCAGTTTCCAGCCATTTGGCTCGTCCTCAGTCCTCGCAAGTACCTGTACTCCAGAGCGATAGCCAGAGCGATAGCCAGAGCGATAGCCAGAGCGATAGCCAGAGTCCGCTCCAGCCAGCAATATATTGTAAACAAAGTGACCATCGGTCTCTGATTTGCAACAAGCAAAATAGCTAGTTGTAAAATCTCTCAAGAAGAGACCAGAGTTAGTAACGTATACTAAACAGTGAAGCCAGTCGCCACATCAAAGTGGCTGTTGAATGTTACGACTGGTTTTAACCCCAGGCAGATTCTCAGCCAGCTGGTTCTCGGTGGGACACTCTGCACCCTTTATATAAATATATTTTTAGCAGGGGGGAGCTCGAAACTAAGTCAGTCTCGCGATCCTGATACCTGCTACAGGGCGGTAGGGGTTCGCTCCTCCTGCCAACTATATAGTGTATTTAAAGGGTGCAGTGTCCCACCGATAACCAGCTGGCGCAGAATCTGCCTGGGGTTAAACTAGTAGTACCATTCAACAGCCACTTTGATGTGGCGACTGGCTTTACTGTTTTTTATTATTATGACGGCGAGCTGGCAGAATCGTTAGCACGCCGGTGAAACACTTAGCGGTATTTCGTCTGTCGCCACGTTCTGAGTTCAAATTCCGCCGAGGTCGACTTTGCCTTTTATCCTTTCGGGGTCGATTAAATAAGTACCATTTACGCACTTGGGTCAATTTAATCGACTCAATCCCTTCCCCCAAATTTCAGACCTTATGCCTATAGTAGAAAAGATTAAATATTATTAGCAATTGTATAAAATAAATTGTTAGAATATATTTAGTGCATTGTAGAAATCTAGCCAATTGGTTTCACATACATTTTAACGACGAAATCTTATATGCACCCCCCCCCCCCGGATCTTATGGACCCCGGTTGGGAACCACTGATTTAGCAGAATCAAGCTGCGAGGTATGTTGGGCATGTGACATCTACGGTATCGTCAGACCAAACCAATTCTTTGGAACTAAATTTCATAGATGGAAACTGTGCATACGGGTCGTGTGTGAATGCGCGCATGTATGGGTCTGTGTTTGCATTTATCCCACACACACACATACATACCGTAATGGTTTGTTTACGTACCCCCATCACCTCATAACTTTGCGGTTGTGCAATAATAGAATGAGTACCAGACTTTAAATTATGTACTGGGTGATAATTTGTTCAACTCCACCCCTCAGGGTGGTGCCTCAACATGGCCGCAGTCCAGTGAGTGAAACAAGTACAAGATAAAGGATAAACAGAAAAAACACCAACAAAAACAACAAAGAAACAACAACAAAAATAATATATCGAACAATAACAAGAACAACAACAACAATGAGAGCAAAACCTATTCAGTTGTGATAAAATGATAATTAAAAATATTGATGTTCATCCGTCACGTCTGTCCGTGCTATAATGGAGAGTATAAGAGAGGTTATGTAGGACATACAGGCATGACACCTAGCGGTGAACAGTGGACGTGATTGCAGGCTTCTATTAATCACTCTCGCTTTTCCGCCTCTCCACCTCTCCACCTCTCTGTTTCTCTCTTCACACACACACACGCACGCACGCACGCACTCGCGTATTTATGAATGCATCTATACGCTTGTGTGCATATAAATGTATATGTATTTTTATGCGTATGTATATGTTTGTGTAGACATATATATATATGTGTGTGTGTGTGTGTGTGTGTGTGTGTGTGAGCGTGCGCGTGCATGTATATGTGTGTGTGTGCATGTGCATATATGTTGTATATATATATAATTGTGTGGGTGGGTGTATGTATGTATGTATATATATATATATATATATATATATATATATATATATATATATTTTACTAGTTAAAGTGATTGGACCGCGGCCATGCTGGATCACTGCCGTGAAGGGACTTTTTGTCGAATGGTTCGACTCGAGTACTTATTCTATCGTCCCTTATGCCGAACCGCTAAATTATGGGGACCTAAACAAACCAAACCAGTTGTGAAGCGGTGTTGGGGAAGAAAATTAAGCACATACACAAACAAGCACTTTATATATATATATACACGATTCTTTCAGTTTCCCTCACAAAGGTCTGGTTGGCCCGGGGCCCTAGTAGAATTGTAGAATATACTTATAAATTGTAGGATTAAACACGTAAGTCAGTATTCACTAGAAAAGTACTCCACACACTAATTGATAGAATCCGAA